>NW_025813485.1:10981308-11278545 GCF_021976095.1 Xenia sp. Carnegie-2017 | reverse complement strand
AAATGCTCTTTAAAACTATCTTTAGAAATCAAGTGTTAATAAAACATCTTTTCAAAATATGGAATCTATATGTTTTAAAAACGGTCTTTACAAACAAATGTTAAGAAAGCATCGGTTCGGAGGGGGCTCGGCAGCGCAGATTTTAGCGTAGCTAAAATTGAGCAGGGGATGGAGCCCCCGAGAATTCTAAGTGACGGCGGGGAAAATTTTCACGAAGTGAAAATTCGGAACGACCCCGTAGATTCGATGAATATTTGAAGAATATTCGAGAATAACAGAGGCTTAAAAAATGCTCTTCAAAACCGTCTTTATAATCAAATGTTAATAATCATAAGTTATTAAAATATCGTAGCAAATTCTGAACCCCAAGGCGCGCGTGTCTTTAGTGCATGTTCTTAACAATGGTTGTTTAATGTAGATAGCATTTCATCAGCGCATGTATAATAATCAAGTGTTAATAATCAAGTACATTAAAATATCAGTAGCAAATTCTTGAACCCTCAAGGCGCGCGTGTCTTAGTGCATGTTCTTAACAATGGTTGTTTAATGTAGATAGCACATTTCATCAGCGCATGTATAATAATCAAGTGTTAATAATCATGTTATTAAAATATCAGGTACAAATTTGAACCCCAAGGCGCGCGTGTCTTAGTGCATGTCTAACAATGGTTGTTTAATGTAGATAGCACATTTCATCAGCGCATGTATAATAATACAATGTTTTACAAAATATGGTTCTATATGTTTTTTAATTTGTCTGTCATGAGTGTCATATAATTTTGTTAAAATTGTTTTAATAATTGTTTCATGATTTTGAATCTTTTGTATTAATTATTTATTAATAAAACAGTTATGTGATATGTAATAAACATGAGGATTATTCTTCATCTTAAGTTTTAGCTTGATAGTTATTTTTAATAAATTTTTAATTTTTCGATTTCATCATTTACAAATTTTTAGTTGATAGAATATTATCTTTCTATAGTAGCCCTAAAATTTTGTGAAAAACCATTGATGACATATATAATGGATTGATGTTGTGAATAAACTTGAATTTTGTTAATCCATTAAATGCTGCCAGCCATTTTCTTTCCATTCGTCATAACCTAGTGAAACTGAAGATTTTGTTGGTTCAATAATTAATAAAATATTATTATCTATATCATCAACACAGTATACGTGATATAAATTTAGTAATGCATTAACTATCTTTTTTTCATTATCATTTGTTACTTTAATGATAAATTTTTTTTTAATCTTATCTGCCATCATATCTAATTTAATTGTTTTAGAGTTATCAGATAGATTTATTAATAAAAGTGTAAATTCAATAAATTTAACATTAGTAAAATAAATTCTGATAATATCTTGTTGGGTATTAAAAATTTTATAATTTAATTGATTGCTATGGTGTACTACTTTACCATTTACTCTGCTATCAATCTCATTCTTTGTGTAATATTTATTTAAATTAGAACTTAAAACATACTTACCATTTGTTTCATTTTTTGTATAATAGTTGGCTAATCTTGAAACAAAAACATATTTATTATCAGCTTGTGTTTTAGTATAATATTTATTTAAATTAGAAGTCAAGGTATATTTATTATCAGCTTGCGTTTTAGTATAGTAGTCATTAAATTTATTATTAACTTGAGTTTTAGTGTAGTGGTTATCTGATAGATGTGTTTTATCTACAGGTCCTTGTATATTTAAATTAATATCTGTTTTATCATGCCCATAAAATAAGCTCATTTATATTATTCCTCAGATTTTATATCAGGTTTATTATTTTTATGTTCGTAAACATGTTTACCTATTATTATACAACCAGAAACCTAAAAATGGTAATAGGTGATATTTTTCTACTAAACTATACATCTCTTTTAAAAGGTCGTCTGATTTAAGCTGTTTTGTTAATTCTTTGGAGTCTTCAATAGCATCAAACCCTTTTAATATATCTGAAAATTTTGATATAACTAAATCAGTTAAAAACTCATTGGTTTTTGTAATTTTTCTCGTATTCAATGTATAATTTATCAATAATTTTTGACTAGCTTTTTAATGTAAGCAACTGACTTGTCTAAATCACCATCTTCAGCTAGTTTAAGTAGTTGATCTTTTATTAAAACCCTCTTCGGTTTATCTTGTATTATCATCACATACAGCATCTTTGATAGTATCATTTATGAATCAATCTCATTAATTATATCATCAATTGTTTGGTTCTTTTACGCTTGGCATATATATATTAACACATATTTTATTATGGAATAACAATTTTCCATTGGTATGGATATATTAGTTGAATAAATAGATGAGCAAATTTATTCTTTTTCAATTTTTTTGTTATTTCTTCTATATCATCTTTATCAAAACCATAAAGATAATCATCAAATATTGTTTTCATATTATTGCGGTTTGTATTATAAAATGCAACTAAATAACTTATATTTTCACGATAAGGTTTAGAAATACTTGTCAATTGCTGTGTAACCACAATTGTAGAAAGCCCATAATGACGAGCACTGAATGCTAAACGAACTAATTCAGATGTCCTATTTTTAACATCTAAACAACTCGCACAGTCATCAAGTATAATAAGACTATTTGTACCTTTATATACATCACTAACATATTTTAAAACAATATCTACCTGATATTGGTCACATTCTACTTTAATTAAATCAGAATCATTTATATATTTCCATTCTTGATAGGTTTTATTATATGATAAATGGCATACTAAAATAATATAATCAAAATGTTATTAAAGTTTTTCTAACATTCTTAAAAGAATGAATGTTTTACCACAATTTGTCATACCTACAATAATCATATTAAAAGGTGTATTCATTTATATATTACTGTTATTTAGTATTGAATACTTTGTAAATCATTATTAACAAATTGAACAAGAGCATCACTAATAACATAGATGTAACAGTTTAAATCTTTTGTATATGCTCTTTTTAATTTCAAGCAAAACACCATTTTGAGTATTAATGATTTTTACCGTTACCAGCAATATTTTTCTTGAAAGGTGCGTAGATCGATAACTAATGCAAATTTATCCTTATAGAATTTTTTCAATTGTCATGAAGCAATCTATTGGGTTAGTTTTATCAAAACCGTCTTTGCTTCTTCATAAAATACTTTTTATCCATACCTTGAGCGAAAATACAATTTGGTAAACCTTCAATAGTGATTTTAACTGAATCGATATTGGGATATATAAAATTTTCACTATCACTAACTGAATTTTCTGTGAATAGTAGTACAATACCTTTCATATTTTTACGAGGCACATTGACATTAATATTCTGTAATGTACTTGATTTATCCCATTTTTCCTTTTTAAGAGGGTTATATGCTTGTAAAATAGGCTTCTACCTATAGAATATAGATTTGTTATTCATCTGCAATTTCTTGATTTTCAATAGTTTCATATTCCAGTTGAATATTTTCTAATTCATAATCACCGATACTTTGACCACTTTGAGGAATAAGTATTTGATCACTTGTGGTAATGTTATTATGTATTGAAAGTTATTATTCATATTGAAAGGCAATACAACCATGGTCTTTAAGAATATATCAATATTAATTTTTGCCTTGTACTATAAATATCATACATTAATTTATCTGATACTTTTTCTGAACTTCCACTTGTTGCAGCACTATCATCTTTAGAAATAAGTTTTCTAAATTTTCGTTAGCTATTCCATATTCAATAAGGCTTGTCGATCACTTTTAGGCAACCACAGGTCTTTGTATACACTTATAATATTATGTTCACAACAATCGTAAAGGGTTTCACCAGCCACTTTAATTTGTAGTCTATGCTGTAAAATCTTACTGAGATTATTTAGAAAGTGACTTTTTGTATTACTGATTTTAAGATCAAATGATAGATTAAGCGAACCAGGAACTAAACAACTATTTGATTTTAATTTAGGCACATTAACATATAGATTTGTTCATTAGGTTTAAGACTATTAGGATTAAAGGTTATACTATAAAAAGTACGGGTACCTTTAATTTTGTCATATTAACTTTTAAAATTAGGTAAAAGCTCTTCTTGTAATCTGTTCATATATATATTAAAACATATTTTATTTTCTTCTTTGTTTATACTGGTCATATATTAACAAAGCAGCAGCAATAGCTAAAATCCATAGATTAGAAGCTACCCATGCTAGACCTTTAGCTCCCCATGATATAGCCTGAGAGATAATATTCAATAATGGTCCTAACACTGGCCATAATTTTTTTACTATATTTGCTACAGCCTTAGAAAATTTACTAGTAGCTTGAGCACCTTGCAGGATTGCTTTTCTAGCTGCTATAACAATAGTTGTAATTATACTAGCCACAGATATAGCTAAAGCTGATAATTCAGGGATATTTTCTTTAACCCATTCTTTAAATCGTTGTAATCTAGTAATGTCTTCTTCCTGTTTATCTCGTACATCCTCTTTTTCTAATTGCTCTTCTTCTTTTAATTATAGTTTCTAATTCTTCGGCTCTTTTCAGTAAATTAGTTAATTCATCATTGTTGTCAATACCATTTTCATTTCATTTTCTATTTCATTTATTCTAAGCTGAGTTTTGTTTAGCTCTTCAGTAAAGTGATTTATTTGTGCTTCTAATGATTTGCTTGTTCTTTATCAATAGTTCCAGAGGGGGTCATTACCCCTATATGTTCTCTAAGTTCTTGATTAGTTATTTGATTGAAATTATCTGTATATTGATTATTTAAATCAACCATAGGCATACTCTCTTCAGTTTTTATAAATTCCTTTGTAAATTAATAATTTGTTAATTTCATCTTTAAATTTTTAACAGCTTCTTTAACACTTTCTGCTTTATTGTATTTTAATCTACCATTACTATTACGTGTTAAAATAATTTTTCAGCACCTCGCTCATTATTTTTATTTAATGGTAAGTAATATTATTTATATTAGTTTTACCTAAATTTAATCTAAGTTTCATACCTTCATCATATGCCATACCTTTTAATTGATTAAATTTAAACTCTTGTCTATAATTTTTTGTAATGAACTGTTCAACAGCAAAAGAAACTTCATTGTCAGGCCTAGTAATATTTGTATAAACAGGAGTGGAATTAATAGGAACATCAGGAAGAGTATCATTTTTATTTGTCTTTTTTCTTATTGTTACACCATCATTATCGTCGGTAAATGATGTTTTATCAATAAATTTAAAATCTTGCCAATCTTCATTATCATCGTTATTATCTTCATTATCATCGTTATTATCTTCTTGCTTCTTATCTTCTAATTTAATATAATCAAAACCTCCTTCTGCCATTATATAGATTACTCTATATTTTGTATTTCACTTTCAGGAATCCAACTGTTATGTTTATTATCATAACCTAACCATTTAACTAAAACCATCTTTTTACCTTTAACCTTCTTACGTTTTAATATCTTTTCAACTCTATAAACATCATCTTTCTTATTCACAACTGATAGTTCCTCTTCATAAAATTTACCAATTATAGGCTCTCCTTCTAAATCTTCTATCTCATATAAATTAGGATCTTGTCTAATAACTTTAATCACTTTAAATAATTCTTCTGTAAAATTTGCTTCATAGCCTTTCGTAAATATAGATTTATACTTTGATATTCTAACCATATCACCAATTTTAATCTTAGGTAATGGTAAATAAGCAACTTCATGACCGTATAATGTATTCCATACTTCATCTTCATTATTTTTATTAACATCTTTAGGTTTCATCAAGATTGTACTGTGTTTTGTATTGTTATAATTATATACTAAATCATCCAATATATCAATCCATTTATATGTTCCTTTACTGTAAAAATATTTCCACATTGATGTTTTAAGCGTTCTGTTGAATCTTTCGACAATCGCAGCTTTTTTATCATTTTTAGTAGAAAAGTACTTAATTTCATGTTTCTCTAATAATGATTTTACACCTACATTATAAAATTCTTTACCATCATCAAATTGAGCTAATTTCGGGTAATTATTAAATCTATCTTTAAATTGACTTAATAGTTTTGCAACAGCTTTTGTCATATTATTTGTGTCTTTCCTATAAACAGGGATAGCAAATGCATATCTACTTAATATTTCAATAGCTGTTAATATCCAATAATAACCATTGTTTTTATACTTATAAGAACCCATATCAACTAAATCCATTTGTATTTGTTCACCAAGATAGTTTACCTTTGTTTGTCTGAATTTATGTCTCCTAATAATAGGTTTATATCTAGTGTATGTATCTTGAGATATTAACCATTCTTTAACTTGTTTCTACTAACATCTATACCTTCTTCTAATGCTTGATACAAACCGTTCTGCTGATTGATATCCTGTTTGTGATTATAATAAATATCTCTTAAACTTTGCTCAATTTTAATGTCTTCATCCATTTAACTTACTCAAGATAACATTCAAGTAGAATACTACCTACATTAACAGGAGTACCATCTTGATCTAATATATTAAATAGTAGTCAAAAGCTCCTTTTATAATTGTAACTTTAGATTCAATATCATTGTATTCGTAAACAGTACCAAATAACGACTGAATTGTTATTACTGGTAAAGCAAGCTATATTACTTTTTTTCCTTCAGGGTTATAATTATAACTTGAATTTACAATATTAGAAGAAATTTGAATATAGTTTAATCCTCTGTTTATATCCACTTTAGAAACACCTTTTGTACGATACCTTTTTCATAGTTTTTATAGTATCATTAAAACCTAACATTTTAATAAGAGTATCAGACAATATTTCATCATTATTATTAGTTATTTTACAAGTTCCATTTTTTTCTACCATTTCAAGCTTTACGTTAACAGACTCAAGAAACGTTTTAAGCATTTTAAAAGTCCAGTAACCAGCATTTATATTATATTTTGTTACGCCTATTGTAACAGCTAAAGTATTATTTAATTTAACATTTTTATATTCCCAATACACATAAGCTTTCTTAATATATAAATATGAATAGTTAGTTGTTACTATACTTTCTTGTAAGTCAATTTTTCTACTATCTCCGTCTATAAAATAGTGAACTTCATATATAATATAGCTTATATGTCAGACAAGCAAATAGAAGAAAATGCTATAAAATTAGGGTGATGATTCAAAAAATGTACCAACATGGCCAAAAATATATTTAGAAACACCTAAAACACCTTTGTTTTCAAATCTAATAGCAGCTGTTAATGGAGACGAAGGTCATTCTGTGGATTATTTCGATCATATGTTACATCGATGGTCCTCAAAATTTATTGTAAAACCTACATTTCAAAGGCCGGTAAATGTTGATATCTGTAACTTTAGATTGTATGTCACAGAGAATGATTATTTTATGAGTAGTTTACCACCTATAACAGCCACATGGTCAAGTGAAATTAAAAGTAAAAAGAACACGACTGGTATAAGATACAATATTAAAAATCATTTAAATTATAAACAAGAAGCATACTACGCTATGATTTGTGGGGCTTATGTTTTCTTTTTCTATCTGGGGTAGGGCTTAATCATTTAAATTTTGATAAAAGTAGAATTATACAAAGCCTTGTTAAATACCATTTGTATTATCAAATAAAAAAATTTATGAAGCACCCATCGCTATTAGACAAATATGACTTTACGGAATTAAAAAAACATATACCTTATAAAGGTATTTTAAAATTTGATAAAAACAATGATGGGTATTATGTTAATTTCCAATATTCGACTACTGATTATAAGAGCTTCATTGCATATCATTCTGAAGGTATTACATTAATCGGAAAAATTCTTTTGCAAGAGAGCATTGAAAGCTTTGTTTATACAATTCTTGGATCTCAAGCAAATACAAGATGGTCAATAGTTAATCATGGAGCTAAGAGCCTGCAAACTCAAAACGTTTTTAGAAAATTATTAAAAGATACTATAGTACAGAATGATACGACTGTATTTATATCTAACATGAGGAAAGCTATAAAAGACACGAATGTTATTTTGAATATGGCAATAAGCCCTGGTATGATTTTAATACCCAGCCGTTTGATTATATTAGATAAAAAGATTGATGGGTATAATAATATTTTAACATTAGCGAATAAAAATATGCAATTCGGTATTAATTCTAAAATAAATTATTATGGAGCTAAAAAAAAAGAACCGGCAAAAGTACATCAAGATAATACACCCTCACAACACCTAGATACTTTAGATGAAGTTTATAAAAAACCATTAGTACATAAACATACAAAAATGATAGTAAATAATTCTCATCAAACAGATATGGTTACTTTACTCGGTATATCAACGCTATTATCATTCATATTAGTTAAATATGTTTTATAATATAATATGAAACAAGTTCTAGATTTTAATCATATTTCGAGTAAACTAAGTGAAAAAGAATTTGAAAAGCTGAAAAAGTTGTATTTGTACTATCACAAGATGTATACCTGTTATAAATGGAAGTATAATAAATTAAAGAAAATTAGACTATCATTAAACATGGGAAGTATTTTTCTAGTCTCGACTGCTGGTATTGCAGGTAGTATAACTGTAAACCCGATAGTTATAGCCACACTGAGTGGTTTAGGTGCTTTAGTTCAAGGTTATATGGTTAAGAGTAAGATTAATAATAACTTAGAAATGTGTAAATTTGCATATACATCATATGAAAAAATACTTATGGATATAAGATCATATTTAAGAGGATTACCTTATGATGAAGTGATATTTCTATCAGACATAAAAGTTATCGATGATATTATAATAGATAATTGCACTACTATAGATAGTATGGTAAGTAAATATAACAAAAAATATATAGATCTGTGAGTTATCTGTAAGTTATCTATAAGATTATCTGTGAGTTATCTGTGAATAAAATCTACAGTATTATATAACATGTCTGAAGAAAACCTAAAGATAACTACAGTTAAGAAAGAGAAAGACCCTGTTAGAGTCGAAGCTGGGAAACGTCTTGCTGCTATATCGAAAGCTGCTAAAGAAAAAAAAATGAGAGATAGGGTTGAGTTAGAACATAAAAAGAAAGTTGAAGATAATAGATGGAATATTAATTATGGATTTTTATTTGGAACTATTGGAGTATTAACTGCTATTGCTAGTCTCTATTATACAAGAAAAAATGATAAAAGGCAGGAAAAATTAACAAACGATAAAGCAAAAGAAGAAACAATTAGTGAAAAACATGTTTTGATACAAAAAAATAAACAATATAATTTAGACTCATTTGAATAAAATATTTCCTATTATATATGAGTAATACTATGAATAAAAAACAATTTATGAATGAAGCTTATGATGCAGTGCTTGTTACAACAACTGCTGTAGGTCTTTCTATGGCGTCTAGAAAACTATTTAGTCAAAAGTTAACAGACACAAACAGTATCAAAGATTTTGCTAAACTAGCTATTGCTGTTACAGCATCAACAATGCTAGTTAAATATGCTCAAGACAAAAAATGGGTCCCTGAAAATCCATTTAAATCTGTATAAATATATATGACAAGTGTTATTACTAGTGGAATTGGAACAGCTTTTGGTGCTGTTGTTAATGGATTAGGGTTTTCTCTAGCAGGCTGGTTATTTCATAAACTTGATAAAAACGGTTACGTTGAGGAAATGAAAAGATACCACGAGTCTTTAGTAAAACTACAAAAGGCTAAAGAAGCGTTCTATGAAAATGAAGTCAAGCAGCATGATAAAATACAACAGTTAAGACAAGAACTTCAATATGCTGATAATGATATAGAACTTACAAACAAAGCTTTAGATGCGCTTAGAAAAGTAAAAACGATACAATACAACGGTCTAACATTTCACAGAGAACCACAGTTAGATGATTTTTATAAAAGATCGAAGAATATGAAAAAATATGAATCTGGTACAATGGTTGTGATTGGTATTATATCTGGATATTTAATATATAAAATTACTTAAAGAAAATAAAATATATAGTATTAGTATATGTATTGTTATGAATTAATTTATAAAGAGTTAGAAGAGTTTTGTGATAAAAAGATATGTGATAATTATATTAATAGATCTGCTAAGGTATACTTATGTTGCGAAAATCAAGAAATTATTTCAGATGACAATAAAATGGTTTGCAAAAATTGCGGTTCTGTTCATTCATATAAGATTGTTAATGAATGGATACCAGATATTTGGAAATGTCAACGATCAGTTCATTCAAGGAAAAAATGGTTTTATAATAAAATTAGGTTGTGTGTAACTTTTGAATATGTTGAGACATTGACAAATGATTTTATAAAGGTTGTTAGTACTATGATTAAACATAAGTTGATTCAGAAAAAGAATATTAGTATGTATAACTATTATATAATACGCTTAGCCAGCCGTAGGGGTATACCATTAAAATACCCTGTTAGAGATATGAAAAATAGTAAGACAAAGAAGATTTTTGATGATAGATTATTCGGTGAAGTATATAAAATTCTTGAATGGGATAAAGACATCAACTGTACTTATTATAAAAATTGGATAGAGTCAAAGAAATAAAAAATTTACTATTATATATGAATCTTAAAAATCTATTAAAAAAGATTAGAAATTTTATTCTATGTTGTAAAAAAACTAGTTCTAATATAGAAGTTGTTTTGAAGGATTTTGAAAAAACATTGTATAAATCAAAAGATAATTTAAACGCACCTTAAAGAAAATAAAATATATAGTATTAGTATATATGTGTTCAGATAACCTAATAAGAGGAAGGCCACGAATTTATACTAAAGAACAAATCAAACAACATAGGACATCATATATGCTCTCAAAACCATGGCATTGTGATTTATGTAATAAAACATATAGTTTAGCATATAAAACTTTACATCTTAGAACTAGAAAACATATAATAAATTCAAAAAATTAAAAATAATATAGTTTTTATAAAATTTTATGGTGTGTTTAAATATATATACATAATATATATGATAGAAAATATAAAAATAATAATGAAATTTTTAGTCTAGTGTATTTCGGCTGGCTGGGATTTTAGAATGGTTGATAAAGATTTATATTCTAAATTTAGTTTTTTTATATACATAGATTCTTTACCAACAAAATTATTACATTATCCACCTGATTCTACAGGATATAAAAAATGTAAAGATCTCCCAACATTTATACATACACTAATTACAAAAGCAAATAAACGTCAATTAAAATTAGTTGAACATCATAAACATTTAAGGTTATTAATATTTAAAACTAATGATCATAAACAAGAACTTCACTATTATTATAATACAAAAGAAGCTCTCGATGACCCAATTATTAGAGAAAAATTAAACAGAGTGATCTGGGTACACGAGAAGGGTTTCAATCCATGGGAGGTCGGTCTAAAACCCGGTATGTTACCTAATACAATAAAAACTGAAGCTAAGTTAAGAGAATATTTACAAAATATTTAAAAAGCACTCAAAAGTTAAATAGATTAATTTAATTATTTTTATAAAAAGTTTTAACTATAGATTTATTTCTATAATTAAAATTAGTGCGTTTAAAAAAAATAAAATAAAATATATAGTAATTATATATATGAATAGAAATTATTTAAATCGAAAGGTACTTAAAGACAAACCTATATTATATAATATGCATAAGATGAATAAAGATAAAACAAAACATAAAGTACTTAAAGACATGAGTATTTTATATAGTATGCCTAATATGAATAGAGATGAACTTCAAAAGTTGACTAAAGACGATTTAATTAAGTTAGTATTAAATCAAAAGCCGTGGGTTGAAGTTAATAATACTTCAATTTCCAAACCAGTACAAAAGTACTATCACAATCCATATTAAACAAATGACTGTAAACAGTTAAAAGTTATTGCTAAAGAAAAAAGGTTAAAGGTTATTATAAACTTAGAAAAACGAATTAATCAAAGTATTAACACCAGTCCCAAAACCAAGAAAGAGTGTAAAAGATATGGTTAAAGAGTATGAGAATAATACACAGATGTTAGCAGATAAAAATAAAAAACCAATACCAACACAAAGAGTTAAAATAAGAGAAACAAACAATGCTATCAAAGGATACACTAAATCATATGAAATAAGCATTATTAACAAAAAAGCACCATTAATACAAATGCAGAGCACAAGAAAGTATCTTACATATTATATTAAAGAAATATTAACAACAATGAAAGGTTTAAAATTTGTTGAAACGCTTAAGGTAACATTTGAAAAATTTGAAATAAAAGATGGTGGTACAGCTGGTTTTTTAACAAAAGTTGCTTATTTTAACAGTCAAGCTTTAACAATTACAAATAATGAAAATATTACTGAATCACTACAAATTTCAAAACAAAATATATTAAACAAGATTGATAAATTTACACAAGAAGGTTCTGGATGGGTTATTCGCTCTATAGATAATCATTATCTTAATGTTGTTAAATACAAGCCATTACAAGGGTCTTCATACATTAATTTACCTCAAGAACTTAAAAACCTAATAAAGGTTTGATAAATATCAAAACCATGATAATGAATGTTTTAGGTGGTGCATATTAGGCATATTAACCCACAAAATAAAGACCACAAAGAATAAAAAATCTGATAAGCAATATATTGAAAAGCTTAATTATGAAGGAGTTGATTTTCCAGTGACTGTTAAACATTATAATAAAATCGAAAAGCAAAACAAAATTAACATTAATGTCTTCGGTTATGAAGATAAACAACCATATCCATTATTCATATCAAAAGAACAATTTGAAGACCATATGGAACTACTATTGATAACTGATAATGAAAACAAACATTATGTATTAATAAAAGATTTTAATAAATTTATGTACAATCAAACAAAGCATAAAGAAAGAAAACACTTTGTATGCTGTCTTCAATGTTTTAGTTCTGAAAAATATTAAATGACCATATAGAAAACTGTATACTAATAAATGGTATACAATCAGTAAGAATGCCTGATAAAAATAATAACATACTTAAATTCAACAACTATCATAAGCAACAACCAGTACCATTTGTCATATATGCAGACTTTGAGGCTATTACAGAAAAGATATCTGGTTGTAATCAGAATAATAAAAAATCATTCACTGAAGCCTATCAGAAGCACACTGACTGTGGTTATGGGTATAAAGTTGTTTGTTGTTATGATGATCAATTTACTAAACAAATTCAACTATATAGAGGTGAAAAGGCTGTTTACAAATTTATGGAAGCTATGTTAAAAGAAGTTAAATATTGTAAAAATATTATGAAAAACCACTTTAATAAACCATTAAAATGACCTCTGATGATGAAGAAGAATTTAAAAAGCTGATGAATGTCATATCTGTAACAAAAATATACTAACAAAGATATTCGAGTTCGAGACCATTGTCATAAGATACAGAGGGTCGGCTCATCAAGATTGTAATTTAAAACTTAGAATAGACCCTGATAAATTAAAGATCCCAGTAATATTTCACAATCTGCGTGGATATGATAGCCATTTTATTATGCAAGAAATCGGAGCTATTGTTAATAAGCATACATACAAAACAAAAAGGTGAGAAACGCAGATGAATATAAATGTATACCTAATAACATGGAAAAATATATGGCTTTCATGTTAGGTAACCATTTAACATTTCTTGATAGTTTTCAATTTATGAGCTCTAGTCTTGAAAAGCTTGTTAGTAACCTACCTAAAGAATCATTTAAATACACCTCTAAGCAGTTTAAAGTGAAAAATTTAATTTAATGACTAAAAGGTATATACCCATATGATTATATGGATAGCTTTGAAAAGTTTGATGAGAAGTTGCCTTCAAAAAAAGATTTTTATAGTATTCTTACTGATGAAAATATATCAGATGATTCTTATAATCATGCTCAAAATGTTTGGAATACATTCAATCTCAAAAACATGGGTGAGTACCACGACCTGTATATGAAATCAGACGTTTTGTTATTAGCTGATGTATTTGAAAACTTTAGGAAAACATGTTTAGAATATTATAACTTAGACCCATGTCATTATTTTACATCACCCGGGTTGTCTTGGGATGCTATGTTAAAGATGACAGATATTAAATTAGAATTAATGACAGATATTGACATGTTTCAATTCATCGAAAAGGGTATGAGAGGAGGTGTTTCTTATATTTCTAACCGATATGGTAAGGCAAATAACAAGTATATGAAAACATTTGATAAGAATAAACCCTCAAAATATATAATGTATCTTGACGCAAATAATTTATATGGCTGGGCTATGTCACAATACCTACCTACTGGTGGTTTCAAATGGTTAACTGATAAACAGATTAACAACATAAACCTTGCTAAATACAATGCAGATAGTAAAAAAGGTTTAATTTTAGAAGTTGATCTAGAATACCCTGAAGAATTACATGATTTACATAACGATTATCCTGTTGCACCAGAAAAAGTTAAAGTAACTAGTGAAATGCTGTCAAAATATTGTAAGACAATTGCTTATAATTACAATATATCAACGGGTTTAGTTTCAAAATTAATACCTACATTACAAAATAAATACAAGTATGTGCTACATTATAGAAATCTTCAACTCTATTTAGATCTTGGGTTAAAGTTAACTAAAGTACATAGAGTACTTGAATTTAATCAATCTCCATGGTTGAAAAAATACATAGACTTTAATACTCAAAAACGAACTAATGCAAAAAATTCTTTTGAGAAAGACTTCTTCAAATTATGAATAACAGTGTTTTGGTAAGACGATGGAAAACTTACGAAAAGAGTAGATGTTAGACTAGTAACTAATAAAAATAAATTATTAAAATTAGCTTCAAAACCTACTTATGTAAGTAGTAAAATTTCAATGAGAACCTTGTGGCTGTGCATAAGATCAAAGAAACACTAACCCTTAATAGGCCGGCATATTGGGTATGTGCATCTTAGATTTATCTAAAGTATGAATGTATGATTTTCATTACAACTATATCAAGAAGCGGTATGGTGATAAAGCTAAACTTTTCACAGACACAGATAGTCTAACATATGAAATCGAAACTGAAGATGTCTATCAAGATTTTGGGTTGATAAAGATAAATTTGATTTTAGTGATTACCCAGAATACCATAAATATCATGATAAAACTAATAAAAAGTTATTGGTAAAATGAAAGATGAAGCTGCTGGAATAGTAGTTAAAGAATTTGTTGGTTTAAGAAGTAAGATGTATAGTTATATTAACGAGCATAATAAAGGAGATAAGAAAGCTAAAGGAATTAAGAAAAATATTATTAAAAACAAAATAAAACATGAAGACTATAAACAAACACTATTTGAAAATAAACAAATACATCATACAATGAAAACTATTAGAAGTGTAAACCATCAACTTAGTAGTTATGAAATTAATAAAGTATCACTTAGCTGTTTTGATGATGGATATATATTAGATGATGGTAAAACAACAAAGCTTATGGAATTATAATATAATTCAAATAACTAAATATTAATGAACAGTTATAAATGTAGTAAGCATGTAGTGGGCCTCTGTTAGAGTAAAATCATACATACCTGCTCCTCATGTTTGACTACATATCACATAACTGTTTGTAATAAGTAATTAATACAAAAGCGATATACAAAAGAATTCAAAATCCTGAAACAATTATTAAAAACACTTTTAACAAAAATTATATAACACTCGCTTGACAGACAAATTAAAAAACATATAGATTCCATAGTTTTGTAAAACATTGTATTATACATGCGCTGATGAAATGTGCTATCTACATTAAACAACCATTGTTAAGAACATGCACTAAGACACGCGCGCCTTGGGGTTCAAGAATTTGCTACTGATATTTTAATAACACTTGATTATTAACACTTGATTATTATACATGCGCTGATGAAATGTGCTATCTACATTAAACAACCATTGTTAAGAACATGCACTAAGACACGCGCGCCTTGGGTTCAAGAATTTGCTACTGATATTTTAATAACACTTGATTATTAACACTTGATTATTATACATGCGCTGATGAAATGTGCTATCTACATTAAACAACCATTGTTAAGAACATGCACTAACACACGCGCCTTGGTTCAAGAATTTGCTACTGATATTTTAATAACACTGATTATTAACATTTGATTATTAAAGACGGTTTTGAAGAGCATTTCTTAAGCCTCTGTTATTCTCGAATATTCTTCGAATATTCATCGAATCTACGGGTCGTTCCGAATTTTCACTTCGTGTTCCTGGCTTTCACTTAGAATTCTCGGGGCTCCATCCCTGCTCAATTTTAGCTACGCTAAAATCTGCGCTTGAGCCTCCGAACCGATGCTTTCTTAACATTTGTTTGTAAAGACCGTTTTAAAACATATAGATTCCATATTTTGAAAAGATGTTTTATTAACACTTGATTTCTAAAGATAGTTTTTAAAGAGCATTTCGTAAGTCCCTCTTGACACCACGGAGTGAGCGAAAATTCTAGCTAAAGCTAGAATTTTACCCACCAGGCTTCATGAATTCTCGGCGATCCATCCCTGCTCAATTTTAGCTACGCTAAATTTGCGCCGGATCGCCTCCGAACCGATGCTTAACATTTGTTTGTAAAGATAGTTTTAAAACATATAGATTCCAAATTTTACCCTTTGAAACAATGACTTTTTTCATACAGTTCTTACATGACCTTTACTGAGGGACGTTTGAACTATGGTCTTATTTTATGCTGTTATAAAGAAAGTTTTTACTATATTGAAACAAACAATTTTTACACAGCTTTTTACATGACCTTTTACCAGAGGGACGTTTTAAACCATGGTCTTATTTTAAGCTGTTATAAAATAGCTTTTTAATTGATCATATAGGTATAGACATGGAGGATTATAGCGCACTTTTTGTGCGCTAGAACCCCCATGTACTATACTACACACGAACGCTTGGCTTTCAAATTCCGAATTATCTTAAGTTTTTCGTTTTTCAAAGCCATCTTTTTGTAATCCTCATCAATTCGTAAATTTGAGCTTAAATTAATCCTTATATGAATAATTGATGAAGGTTTTAAGAAAATGCATCTAAAAAGTGAAAAATGCAAAACAGTCGGCAATTTGAATGCCTAGCGTTCGTGTACTGTTTTGCCAAAGTTCAGTGAAGTTTGTAAGCTTGAACAACATGTGCCATATTTTAAGCCTATATGTTGCAATTGCTTTTTAGCTTTGTTATTTTCGTGCGCAAGCTATTTCAAAAGTGCTTCGCGGTAACACATTTCTCGCTCTAAAAATTGTTATGTCACATGACGAAACTTTTACTGTCAGATGATCCGTTGGACGTTCAACTATACCTATTCAATCAAAGGCTTTTGCAGATCTTGCGCGCTGATGACTTTAGCGACGTTTTCCTTTCTCTTCAGTTTTTTTTCATACACCTTGTATTGATGTTAACTGTCGACAAAAACTACAATCTGCCATTGCCAATCACGCAATGTGGATGTCATATAACCATGCATTTACGTATTGATTACTATTGAAGAAAGTTACATACCTCAAAAAATAAAATAACACAAGAAGTTATAAAGTCATTTTAAATTTATTTATTTACGTTTGCTTTTGATCACATGAATTCAGTAGCACAGTAATATTTGTAGCGAACTGTATTCATTAATCAGTTTGTGTCATTCAGGGGTCGGTAACTGGTGAGAATGCTAGCTTACTGGCATTTCGTTCGAGTCATATTTGGGACCTAGTTTTCCGTTGTTTGTTTTTGTTTGTTTTTTCCAGTTATCTTTGCTATAAACATATCAATCTCAGTCGTTGTGGAACGTCACCATTGTCTAAAATACACAGAGATTTCACCGTAGTTATGTATATCTCACTGCTCAAAATAAAAATTAAACTAATAATATGTTCGTTTTTATTTGATCATTCACTTCTTGCCACAAGTGGCAAGTTCTCTGAGTTTCAAAGTGACAAGAATTTTATTTCTGTAAAAGGAGTGGTCCTTCAATCTTTTACTTCAAAACGAAAATGTGCTTATTTCGATTATTTGCAATGCCGCAATGTAGTATTTCTAACTTGTTACAAGTAACTAGTTGTTTCGTTTTTTCTTTGAAATCCGAACGATTTAGTCATATTTGGGCTTGCTTTACATTTTGTAGCAGTAAAAATGGCGTCGGTCACCCAGGAAGAAATAACGGTGAAAAGAAAAGAAATCGACGCTTTAAATGACCGGTATTGAATTCATTTTCTTTTTGTGTTCGGTTAAACGTTAGTCCGTTCATATTGCAGCAAATGGATCCAGTGAATGGACCACTTTGTCAGCATTCAATCAAGTGGAAGCACGTGTATGTTGATGAGACGTTCGGACATCGTTCGAGATTCTTTTATGTAAACAACATAATGGTTGTGACTAAGCTTTGTACCACTAAGAGTAAAGGTAAAGGTCCTTAGACGTCCTGTGCTATTGAGACACGCCCAGGTTTCGAGAACTGTTACAAAGTCAGTGATTCCCCGATTTTGAAGATATATTTTCAACTCGGGAATTTTCCCTGACTGTGTTTTTCAAGGTACTGTTATTCATGTCCTATTCCAACGACAAATAAACAAGCAAAATATTATCATCTATATTGTGATTTTACAGTCTAACTGCACGTTTGCGTTTCTCCAGAATGTTCGAACTTTTTGATCAGCTTAAGGATGTTCCAATTTTTTTTTTGAATTAAACGAAATCTCGACAAAGTGGTTTATTCACTGCTCACCACACTTCGTTCGGTGCATTAATGAGCATTATTATATGGCAAGCGTCACTTCTGGCATATTGGCGTGCTTTGATTGGCTCAGAACGTTTTTGCTCAATACACGCAATTTTTCGACTAAACCTTAACATACTTCGTAAAGCAAACAGCAAAACGCAAAAAAAAACAAAACAAAAAACCAAGGCATTCAAGGCATTCTGATTCGGAATGAACTAGATCCTAATCATCATTTTTTCAAGGCATTCTGATTCATTTTTTTTTCAAGGCATTCTGATTCGGAATGAACTAGATCCTAATCATCATTTTTTCGCATCTAAGACCTATCAGCCTACCCAAGGAATCGCAGGATTCACAAAAAATTGCTGGCATTAGTATTAAAACAACTGACCGTTGTCTTAAATTCTATAGTAGTTGTCTTAAATTATTTGTTGTCGATCTCAAGTAATTTTAGAAAACTTTCATTTTAAGAGTGAAATGGCTTAAAGAAAGCTTGCAAGCGACTGCTGAGGTATGATTCACACGATGAAACCTGTTAGTTTTTATGTAACGGTTCTTCCCTGTCCATTTCGTCCTAATTCTATTTTGCTCAAGTTACATTCGTCCATACAAACTTATCTTGTTTTTCTGACACTAGGAAAAAGTTTATTTTGAAACGAAAGCTAGCGACCTTGCCAGTGAACTTCGCGACGCGGTCATGGAAAACAAAAACATTCGAATGGAGTTTGATCAAATGTTGAAATACTACTACAGCTCCAACGAACAGATCAGCGATATGGAGAAAGCGTTGGAAAAGGTGTGCTCAGCTTGTTAATATCACTGGCCTTTTTAAATTTTAGACGCAAGTTGGAGTATTTTAGTGGTAAATTTGCAAAACCTAGGGAGGATGAGTTTTTGTAGCTGATGAAAGTAATCGATTAGTTGGACTTAACGGCGTATCGAGGACATTCATTTGGGGATGGGGGGTGGGGTGGTATTTTACGAGCCTCCATACCGTTTAGACATCCTAATACGTGATTGAAGACTGAAGGTAATGGACTAATATCACTGATCACAAATGATTGGATGGAAAGTTGCATAAAATTTAAAAATTACCGACCGCTTTTTTGAAAAAACCCGACGAGCACCTATCTTGCAAATATTTACCAATCATTTTTTTAAATTTGTGTTTGTGATCTCACCTCCACCCCCCCCTCTCACCAAACGGTGCACCCCTATATGCACGGTATGCTCTGGGGGAGGGAGAATGATAATTTCTCCAGATGGAATCGGAACTGAAGTGCTTGTCAAAATTTAAACAAGAGAAGCTCTCTAATGCATATTATCACTGCTGGGAACTCTCTGATACAAATTACTATTGACCAATATTACACATAAAATTTTAATGGGCGGAGCCCCAGAGCCGCCCTTCCAATATACTCCCGGTTAGAATGTTTTGCAAGCTTTTTCAATTAATCTAGGCAGCAGTGAAATTTTCCGAGTCTCAAGCTCTTGTTGAAAAACTGGAACAAGATATGGCGAAAATCAAACTGCATTATTCGTTGGAAGTTAAGGTGTGCACTCCCATCGCTTTCACACTAATTTAATAACCTGTTTATCATCATCATGTTCTATGATGTACATTCAAAAACACTACAAGTCACAGATATTTGAGGCGTTCGAAATCTGAAGTTGTGCCGATGGAAGCGAACGTCGTCCAACGTCGTCGATGAATTGTAATGGTTAGGAAAGCTGTGTGAATATTTCAAACATAATAATTTAATTCTCAGGAATTGGAAATGAAAGTCAAGTCGATTGAAAGCAAAAGTGAACATGTTCAGGTAGTGAAACCGTTTCACTACCATGACGACGCTGTTGGAAAAGAATCACCAAGGTACGTTTAGGATTTAGTGAATGATGCAACTAAAGCCTCTTCTCCACTAGCCACGTATCGTAACGTACCGTAGCAAAACGTAACATGGCGCATGCGTGCTTATGAATTTGATAGTCAATAGGCACAAGCACGCATGCGCCATGTTACGTTTGCTACAATACGTTACGATACATGGCTAGTGGAAAACAGGAACACGATCTATTTTTGTAAAATTTCTCTTATTCGACATTTAATGGGTTATAGTTAAGCAGGTCAGCGGTTTTCCCCGCGATGACCCGCGATGATTTTTTTTGAAAAATGCCAGAAACATGACGGCTTCGTTGCTCTCTATGTCTTTCAAACTATGTTCCTGTCACCTGATTGGTTGAACTATAGCTAATGCAGTGTAATTTTCCCACACGGATTTCTACCCAGAGCTTTCATTATTTATAAAAATTATTAGATGGTCTGCGAATTTCATTCTTTCATCAATGAACATCGAAAATGTAGTCAAATAAAAATTTGGATTATGTTTTATCCTTTTGTTTGAGTCTCAACAACTAAACACAACACAACACAAGTCCACCCTCCCCTCCCCTCCAAGTATATTTTTATTACTTCGAAATGAATGAATCCCAAAATTATCAAACACAGTTCTATTAGTACAAAATAGTATATTTATTTTCACTAATTATTCAGCATTGAGAAACATTCTTTGGTAATCGTTATTGTGTACAACATTTTCAAGAATGCCCAGATTATTGTGTGATTTTTGTGGCAAATGGGCTTTAAGAGACTGGCCGGAATTCGTGCATGTAGAACTTAGTAATTTATCTAGAGAGACATTTTCTTTTTGTGTTGTTTCCTATATAAGTTACCTCCCTGACCATGATATAGGTACAATTGTTTGCGCCGTAAATGTTTTTCATACTTAGATCTGTAACTATGTACAGTCATTCAGTGACACGGATTTTCTGTTAAAGTGAATGGTTTGAGGCTAAGAGTTCGGTATCGTAACATGTTTGTAGATGTAGATCGTTCAGTTTACTGCAGTTGTGAAATGGGATGTTGGGGTTAGCATTGATGTTTACTGACGTTACGGCGTCCTTCGAGTTGGAGATTCCTCGTGTAACTAACCCTAGGACGAGCAGCATCTACAAAAATGTGACCTATACCCTAGATTGATTATATTGATTTGGGAGCTCTCTCAATGTTTCATATTTAGCGTATCTTTGCTCTTAAACAATAGTTTATTTGACAAGCATTTAACTTATGGCGAATAAACGTGCTTCTCTTCTTCCCGTATATTGTGCCAGTAATGTTGCTATATGACACAAACAGATTGCCTAACATGTTGATATTGCAGGAATCGAGCGAAAGATATAGAAGCTCCGCCGAAAGAGCACGACGTGAGCAATTCGAAAGTCCAGGTAGCTTTATTGATCATTTTATAGATCAATTTATACCATTTTATACCACATAAAGATCATTTTATACCTTCACTAATATAAAAGCCATACATTTGGTGAATCTTAACAAATAGAAGGCATGACGTCTGCTCTCAGTTGTATAGACAAATGATAAGTGATGTTTAGCTTTAATTAAAGGGACTAGTAAGAATGTCTATTCTCCCCTATAAAGGGTTGCTTTTAGAGTCAACCTGTATGTAGCAATTGTGACCTCCCGACTTTCATCATGGCTCCTGATCTATGATGTTGAGATCTTTTGTTCACTTTGGCGTTGTTCTGAAATTTTCTAAAGTTGACTGATTTCCAGTGTGACCATGCGTGCAAATTTTTGTTACTAGATCTGCTCAAATGAGCTTAAATACCCCCCCCCTGCTCTGAATTTTGCAACTATATGAAGCAGGTGGGAGGTCACATCAAAACTAGTAAAAAATTACATTTATGGCCGCACGGCTGCTTTCTATGACTATAAATTCCTATGAAGGTCACCCTATAAAGGATAATTTAGTGCTTTGTACACGCTTTTCATGATCAGATGCTGTGTTTTAAATTTTAGCAAAGGTTGCTTGAAGAAGTAGAAATGACGAGAGGGTTTCGTGTTCTCCTCGACGATCTTCGCGGTCTGATGAGTCACATCAAGGATTTCAGTGTCTTGATAAAGGAAAGAAAAGATGCCGTTACCATGGCTACCGTCACCAGGACCGCCGAGTTCGATGACGAAGAGAGTCATGCCAATGACGGAGAACACGCGAAAAAAATGAATCCGTCAAAAAATGACTTAAAAACTGTAAAACGTAACAGCAAAATTCATCGCAAAAGTTTGAAGTCTGAAATCGAAACCACGTCAACTTTTGACGTTGAGAAAATTTCAAGGACGTCGCATGAACATACTAAAAATAAAAGCAAACGGGCTTCGAAAATTAGGACTCCATTACATAGCTCCTCGCCAAAAGGTGATGGTCTTGAAAGCATCGAAGACATAACAGATGTGACAGATGAAAATGGCACGAATCTCGACGAGAGTGATGTCAGAAGCGTGGAATCTAGGATTGAGGAAGTAAGGACGACGGGAAAACGAAAGTCGAGGTATGTGCGATGTGTAATAAGAAATCAAACTTTGGAGTTATTGTGTAATTTTTTCAAAATGCTAAGTCAGTGTGCTTATTCTTCGGCCCACACTACATAAATGGCGACTTAATTAACGAGTCTAACGGTTATGTGTTGCTCGCTTAGACAGCCATAGACAGCCATTTTCGGGGCACTCAAATTGGCGGCATATTAGGTTGCTAGTGCAGCAATATATCTACTTCCACGTGGTCCATCAACGCCAAAGCGCTGTGTGCAAATAAATAAAGAAGAAATAACGAGATTCATGTTGAAGAAAGACGTTATTTTACATTTTTGTATAGATATGAGAAGTTCAATGCCAGGATTGAACGCAAGCGCACAAAGCATTACCCTGAGACTTATTCTTCATTCCGTTTTCCATCACTATTCTTACTGCATCGAGTTCTTTCTACATTTTTTAAAGTTTTCCATGCACTCTTTAAAATCTTGCAATCAAGCATGATTCTTTAACTCGGTAATCAACTTGCTTTTGTTGTAATAAGTTTAGTGTTCTGGGTTCGTTTGTTTTGAAACGCTCGTTGTAAGATTGAGCAAGGCAGTTACATAAATAGCAATTTCTGCGAATGATACTCTGAACTTAATGCGAAAAGTTTGATAGTTTGTCCGTTGAAACATGGGCATGTAATATTTGACGTATTTCGAAAGCATGTGGTCAACGCTCTTTCTGCAAGGCAATTTGAAAAGAATAATCGTGGATAAAGGATAATTTTGTTAACCATGCTTTTCACATTGAGAACATCTATTTTTTTTGGGAAATATTTTTATACATTTTTGCTAAAAGTACAGTCTTATCGAAACAATTGCCTTATCTACTATCCATTATTCATTGCAACGAAACTTATTACGTTTTTGCAATAAAAATGTGCACACATGCAATATGTTTGGAACGCAAATCCATGTAAAGGCATCGCCAACCAACTTTTTTCAAAGGATATGCTTTGATTCAAAATGAAACATGCAAATGATTAACTTAACTGATAGATTCTAACGTCTCACACGATACTTCTTGATGAATTTCAAAGATGTCACTTTTACGTCTTGTTTTTTAGCAAGTCAAATCTACCGAAGAACTCTTTCGATATGCGCTCACACATTCATCCTGAGGACGGTAATTTATACTCACTTTTTTGTCGTTGCGGTTGGCTTGCTATTGTTTGTTTCTATACTGTGACCACAATAAGAAAAAACGCTGTTCCATGAGATATCGTAAATGCAAAGAGTGTATTTCGAGGTTTCCTGTCTTAAGCCTTCGACAAAAGTCAAGTATGGAAATGCTAAATTATCATTGGCAGGCAAATGTTTTCACCCTATGAACGTGTTACATAAAGTATTCCTGTTACAGTATCCTATGTATATATATATATATATATATATAAATGTTGTGTACATACTACAGAAGGGTCACTAAGGTGGCCAATGGTCCTTATGTTGGTCATTATTCCAGCCAGTTGATTGGGGTTTGTCACTTGTTTTCAACCATCAAAATGACATTACTTCATTATTAAATAATGAATTTGAGATTAATAAATGACTTTGGATCCATGCAAAGGTTGGGAACAAGTCAAAAACCCTTATCTACTGGCTGGAATAATGGCGGCCACCATGCGCGACACAACATGCGCGAGGACATAAACATCAAAGGTTCCGACACGAGTGACCCTTCTGTATATTCTTATTCTGTGATACATACTCTCTTGCGATTTTGTTTGCCAAAACGCATGCGCGCTAAACGAATTCGAGGTTTGGACTTACACTCGATTCGTCGTTTGTTTCTTTAGTCGAAACTCTGTTAATGCCCCCAGAAGCGCAGGCGAGAAGCCATGGTCGGGCCAAGGAGATACTTGACCGTTTGACATTAAAAGGGCACGAACTAACTCACGGCAATAAAAGTAAGTATGTAATGACTTATGAATAATTCTCGTGCAATCTTGTGAACCCACGTTCTCTTGTAATGCATCAAATCGTCTTTTTGATAGAACTTGCGGAGTTGATAAGCCGTCAGGATGACGGTATCAAGAAATGTTGGGGAGCGAAAACGCACTTTTGAGAAAGCATTGTGTATGTACACATCGTTTCGATGAAGAATTTAAGAAGATGGGAAGAAAATGAATGGCAGTGTGTTATCTGCTCGTGCTGAACCAAATCCCAATGAAGTCTGATGGAAGACTCGTTGCGTTTTGTCTGTATTAATTTTTTACTGATAGAGTTGCTAATATCCGCAGTTAACGTCCTTTCATTAAAGGACTTCTGATAGCATATTATACAAAAAGTTCGGAAGAGGAGGGAAAGGCTATTTTGTGTCGTTGACTGATTTACCTACATGGGAGAAATGGAATAAGTTTTTGGAAGCTAACTAGTGAAGTTACAGCTAAATTTGAGAACCAGCTACACTGTGAAATAATTCAGTGATGATATTATTGGAATGGAATTTGTTACTGATAAATATATTTAAGCCTCTTTCAAGAAAGGTAAATTTGGTGCAATTGTGGGACGATAAAAGGAACTTAATAGTACCCTAGTGGTAGATGAGCCTGATTCTTTATACCGTAAAGTGAAAACTATCAACAGTCCTACTGTATATACCATTTGTGCAATATAGATGTGGCATCATCGTGTGAAAAAATATCGATGAAAAACAACATCCAAAGTAGGTTTGATCTCAAGTGAAGAACTGGATATTCTCTTGAACTTTATACGGATGGGAAACAAATTTACAATGGCAGATATAGTAAAGATAGTGTGCATTTATCAGTCTCAGAAAATCGATGAAGGGAAAGAAGTGAAAAACAAAGCTTTGCGTGTTCTATAGCAAACTCGTGCCGCAAATAGTTGTCTAGTAATGTTTATCATGAGAATGTTCATCGAATACGAATAAGTTACAGAAATATAAAGGCCCAGAAAAGGTCATCAGAATTTGTAAGTGTTTAAAAATACTTCACACATATTGATTGTAAATGAAGTATTAGAAAGTGATATGGACAACATGAAATGAAGAGAACTGAGAACAGTATACAGTCACAGAGTGTCTCGAAACGGAACCCGCATAAATAATTATGAATTCACCGAAATGATTATGCACAATGATATCACTAGCATGCAAAACAAGTTAATGAACTTGACTTTTCTGCCTGGGATTTCATAGGGTTTGTAAAGTATTTAAAGCGAAACAAGTCAAAAGTACTGCATACATTGATTTTCATCTCAATTTTGTCACGTTAAAGCTTTGTAAATGCGAAGCGACATTAACTAAGTTACAACTGCCACAAAAACGTAATCACTTTTTCCATAAATTGCAACGAACATAGACAAGCGCATGAATAATCTCACCACGCGGATTCCGGTTTTTTTGATGCACCCTTTGTACGTATGAAAACCTGAATTTACTGTTGAGACCTTTCCCTGTTTTGTCGAGTGATGCCAGAAAAGGCGATGAAAGATAGGAGGCGACGATTGTCTTTGTTATAAAAGGGCTGGGAAATTAGTACAATTGTCTTTGTATAAATTTACATTACTATCATACACCCATATAAGAATATGTACGATTTTTCGCGGCTGCCAAAGATTCAGTAAATGTGTACTGATTTTCAATGTAAAATTTCTTCCGTTTGATGTCGGAATTTCTTCTTTGGAATCACTGTTATCACATATATCAAAATGAATTTTCATTTATGTGGTTGGATATTTTGATTAGCGACATCTCCTTTGAAAAAAACATGTTTTGATAAACTTTACGTCACCTTCAGTGCTTGAAATATTGTGATTGAAGAGTAATGGATGGTTAAAGCCATGTAGTATCATTATACAGGTTTGGCTCTGTTCACTTACTTTTTGTCAAGGATGGAACACTCGACTTTTCAACTAAAAGGAAAATTCTGGTTTGATAAGTTAACTTCATTCGATGATGTAAATAAAGTACGCATGGTTTGGGAACGGAACAATAATAACTATAAAGATGATAAATGAATATTTACTATATATGTCATATACATTTTACACATGCAATGTGATGTCTTTGCTCTTGTTCTTGTAATTGTTCTCATACTTTTATCCTGCATGTTGATGGTTCACAATAAACTTGTATGTAGATGTAGATCGTTCATGTTATAGCAGAGTCTTGAGAAGGATGGAACTCGATGTGTGAAAGAATTACATCGAAAATAGTGTTAAGGTGTTGTATTTGTTGGGAGTATGTTTATAAGTTTCTACGAAGCGCTTCTTTGAGTTTGAAGGCGAGGGTTTAATGGAAAACAGGATTTTTTTGTGAAAAGAAACCAATACAAACATCACACAAAAAGACGCCCACCCTCCCTTGTAAGTTACTATAAGGGCTAACTTAATGGATTCCAGCCAGTCTCTCAAAAGCCAACTGCTGTTGCCCCGTTTTGATATGATGATCTAGACAGTCGTCAAACTGCTATACACGCGATGACGGTTACTAAAGAATTATATAGTTGAATAGCAAGGGAAACTCTGAGTATGTAAAACTTTTTAATGCTAACTGGAAAATTGAAATTGTGTATTTTTGAATGCAAGAGTCCTTATTTAAAGCACGAGTGAAGGACTCAGTGTGTCTGTTTACTTATCTAAGATTCATTTATAGAATTTATAACATGGGGAGTAACTTTATTTTTGTGTTCTTTTTGATTTAAAAAAGTTTGTGTTGATTTTGGTAGGCTTGTGTTTGTCTCTGGCGTTTGTTCCGTTTGTATTTTTGTCAATGTCGTACGATTTTGACGATTTTGTCTGTGTGAAAGGTAAAGAAAAGGAGTTCCGTTTCAGATTGTCGATGAGAGAATCAAACCCGCTGTTCAAAACGAAAACACTAAGATAGACACTAAGGTTAAGAAAAAGGTAGACGCAAATGTAGACAAAAAGCTGGACACAAGGTAAGCAAAAAGGTAGACGAAAAGGCAGGCAAAATGGTGCACACGAAGTTACACTCATTAGTAGACAAAAATGTAGACACGAAGGTAGACGAAGAGGTAGAAGCATAATGTAGAATTCAAAGGCAGTCACAAAGGTGAACCGAATGGATAAAACAAAAGTACACACACGCGAAAGTAGGAACAAAGGTATGGAAAAGGTAGACCCAAAGTTAGACAAAAAGCTGTAAGATACAAAGGTAGACTAAAGTACAAATCTAACATCAGATTGCTACAGTACACATTCTGTGTATTACTAGCATTGCACAATCTATATGATCAGATTACTACAGTACACATTATGTGTATGACTAGCATTACACAATCTATCATCAGATTACTACAGTAAACATTATGTGTATTACTGGCATTACACAATCTATCATCAGATCACTACAGTACACATTCTGTGTATTACTAGCAGTACACAATCTATCATCAGATTTCTCCAGTAAACATTATGTGTATTACTGGCATTACACAATCTATCATCAGATCACTACAGTACACATTCTGTGTATTACTAGCAGTACACAATCTATCATCAGATTTCTCCAGTAAACATTATGTGTATTACTGGCATTACACAATCTATCATCAGATTTCTACAGTAAACATGTATATGACTAGCATTACACAATCTATCATCAGATTACTACAGTAAACATTATGTGTATTACTAGCAGTACACAATCTATCATCAGATTTCTACAGTACACACTATGTGTATTACTAGCAGTACACAATCTATCATCAGATTACTGCAGTACACATTCTGTGTATGACTAGCAGTACACAATCTATCATCAGATTACTACAGTAAACATTATGTGTATTACTAGCAGTACACAATCTATCATCAGATTTCTACAGTACACACTATGTGTATTACTAGCAGTACACAATCTATCATCAGATTACTGCAGTACACATTCTGTGTATGACTAGCAGTACACAATCTATCATCAGATTTCTACAGTACACACTATGTGTATTACTAACAGTACACAATCTATCATCAGATTACTACAGTAAACATTATGTGTATTACTAGCATTACACAATCTATCATCAGATTACTACATAAAAATTCCTTACCATCAATCAGTAAGGACTTGTCAGTTAAACAGCCACCTACGCACTGAGTAGATATCAAACTATTTTCTGCACAGTCTCCACCCTTCCTGATTAATATTTTTGTGTATCTGATTATACCTACCTACCCGGCATATTCGAGTGCTTTTAAAACCACTTGCTACAAAGGAAATAATTAAAGACTGTTTAATCACTTAGTTGTCTTGACAACAGTATGTTCAACGTGCTTGTTCCTCTAGTTTCCAGTCTTATCGACTTCTTTCGTTGCCAATAAGCATAAGTGGCTCTAAAACACTTTAATTGTGCGGTGAAATGAATTGATATTTGTTTGCATTTCGTAGGAGTGCTTTTCTTCTAGAACAAACTTCAAGAGTATCTCTTACAATAAGGTCTAATATCCTGCGTGTTATTTCTGACTGTAAACAGCTAAAAATTATGTAAAAAAACGACAGGTGACATGACATTTGCGTCTTTTGTCTGACAAAAAATTGTAGAAGAATTGTTCTACCGGTACCAAATGGCATTACTTATTTATATGAAGCATTACGCCTCTTTCTTGATATAGCTATTGCATCGTGACTCTGTATGTTTGGCAATAACATGATTATACGATCACACTAAGGGCTAAGTTTGAAAGCTGATATCTCCGAGAAGGCACTGCGAACAAAGACAAAACTTGAAAATCCGTGGGAGAAAATGTGAGAAAATTTCTTTTGAGAATTTTAATGAAAACCTCGAGAGAAGTCTTACAAAAGTCATGCTAAGAGATCCTTTGTATCAACCCAGTGGAAGTTTGGGAGATATTGGGCTATAAGGAACTCTGACTGGACCAAGAGAAACGTCAAAAACAATCGTTGACTATTGGCAAAAGTTGCATGGGAGAAAACAGTCTGAGAGCAAATATTTCTTGTTTTTCGTGGACATATAAAAAAACCGATTTGGAATGACCGAACGTTTAGGAGCGATAAATTATTGTTGCAAAATCAAATCGGAAATTCGTAAAGCAAAAATTCTGAGAGTGTTTTCAAAAAGACTGGAGCTACACTTGTCTCAGATGATCTAGAGCTCTTTGGGTGGGGCGTAACAGAAATTAAAGAATTCAATAAAATTTCTCGAATATACATTTGTTTTTCATTGCCCGACAGAACTTATAACTGGTTTATTGGGTAAATATATGATAAATAAAGAGGTATAATGGCAAATCATGCTGTGGGCGAAAGGCATTGGAGCAGTAACAGGAGTTATGAAAATCACCGAAGTCATTCCCTTGGTAATTTTTGCAAAATGAGCTCTTTTTAAGTAAATTAAACGATGATAAAAACGCTCTTTTTCATCCACTACATTACGACATTTACATGTAATTTCTAAAGACAAGAAAACATCGAGTGGGCATTGTTATCAATATTATGGTCAGGATTCCTGGAACCGATTAAGAAATGTTTTCAAATGTAAAATATTGCGTGTGATTTGTTCTATTTATTTTCAATGCCATTTACAGTTTGTGAAAAAGGGATTTCATTTCAAGAACTTTTAAATTGAAATTTGCGCTCTTTTTGCTGTCAGACACGTGAGGCAGATGTATGAGTCTTGTTAGGTTTTATACACAAATTCTTTGGCCGATAATTTCAAGAGAACTTGCTTTTCACAGTAGTTAGAAAAACTCGCCCTCCCCCTCCTAATAAAACACGTTTATAATATATAAGATAAAATTTCTAATTTTAGCTTCAACGTAACTGCGCCGTCCGGCGTCACGTTTATAATTTCCAGTCGCCAAAGCTCTTTATGTCCTATCTATGGTGCTCAAAGTTCTCTTTGTTAAATGTTTAAAGTCTTACGTCGTGTATATCATATATAATTGGAGTCGGCGAAAACACAGACAAACTATTCTTCTGGAACTCACGCGTTGATACAACTTTCGTCCCGGGAACGAACTGATAGAGATCTATTTGAAAGGTATTCTCATCTAATCTATGTACTAAACAATACATATAGCAAAGTAATCATGTACCTATACATTAAGTTTGTAATTACTATATGATTATTCAGTACCATTTCTATGACGTTCACAGTTCGTGTCGAGTGATAATTTGATTATCCTTCCGTATAATACTTGTTGCCATTGAGCCGGTTCGCTAGGAAATTTGAACGACCGAAAAAACAAACTAATTACCAAACATTATTACAACTAAGTACGGTGCCTTTTCGAATTCATAATTCATAATTAAATAAAAAATCGAATTCTCGACTCTGGCAAGGTTTGGCGACGAACGTGTGAGACTTTTGTTCTACATAAAAGGAAGGTGTATTTAGAGGTACATTAGGGGTGGGAGTCGTGAAGCAGGTGTCACAAATCTCAAGTATGGACTGCGGGTTCTGAGTTTCCAACATGGCTTCCTAAACCCTTTACCGAATATTGAAACAAACTGTTTGGACTGCCGTGTTGTAAAATTCCAGTGTTGCTTTCAAGCAAAAACGTTTGATTCAGAAAAGTCTTAAGCAAGATTGAGTCAGAAATACACCAATACTTGACTAAGCGCAAAATAGCCGTTCCACAATGAAAATACTAATTTCTTCATACTGACTGTTGATTGTATCTATGATCAACAAATCGTCAAACTGTAAATGGTCCGTGGCCGTCTCTAGAACATTAATTAGATGGTGTTTATTCATGTATTCAGTTGTGCTTGACGGCCCTGAAATCGTCAATACCACCGAATAAGGAATATATATACGGAAGGGCGATTTCGCTGTTCAACTTTATATTTAATTAGATTACTGGCTGCAGTAAGCCATTTCATCAATCCTATTGGTCAAAAAAGGCAATTGACTGGCTGCCATCATCTTAATACATGCATAATAAAATATTCGTGGTACAAAAAAATTTCAATGATTTGACCATGCTGTAAATTCCTTAATCTTTGCCAAAACTAAGGCGCCTTATTTTGCCCCACTCTCATCAGTGATGTAGCCAGAAGGGGGTTGGGCTCACCCACTTACCCTGGAAAAATTATAGGCTCTTCTAAAATTGTACTTATTTACATTCCATTGTTTAAAAAACAGTCATGGCCCCTTTCCCTTTTAACTCCCCCCTCCCTTTACAGAAAATTCTGTGAAAAAACTTACAATAGTTTTTTGAAGGTAATGTTTATTATGCAATTCTTCTTACTCGTCAGTTTGACGGTCAGATGATTCGTACTGTGATTACACAACCTTACTTTCCCCCAAGTCACAGCAAAACTCTTTCGATACTTTAAATCAGCATTTTGGAAAATCAACATGCTCAACTGGCTATCCGTAGTTGTAGATATCTGTTATTTTGATTGATTCGAAAAATATGTTTATTTGGTAGTTTCTAAGGTAACGCTCTTTGTCAGTACAGAAATTTAGCAAACATGACGTGATGTTGTGAAAAAGGCGTCTTAGCGTAGATTCATCCATATATTGGCAAATTACTTATATTTAAGCTGTTTTCACAACCACAATGTGTATAACAATGTGTAGAAAACAATGGGCGGACAGTCTTATTCGACTGTTTAAGGGCAGCATAAAAGGCTTTTGAAGAATATGCTTTCAATAAATTATACACTAAAGAAAAGCATGGTTAGCTTAACTACCAGTTTATCCAATAAATGTTGCTTGATCAGGTTATTGGAAGTTGAATTTTTATCGCTCAGATGTGAGATGTGTTTACCAATCTTACTAAATGCCTAGTTTTTTTGTCTTGCTTGTCTCTTGCTTGGATTTATGGCTTGGATTTGTGATAAAGTGGTCCATTTAGTGCAGTAATTTATGCAAACTTGAATATATGTGCGAATTTGTACAAGTGGTAATTCTGACGCACAAAGATGAATTCTGTATTGACAGTTAGAAAGTCCTGTGATGGTTCTAACGTCAAATAGACATGTCTATCTTTAAACTTTATTGACACACGTGGTCTACACCACGTTTTCATATATTGACATATTAAATAATGTTTCTTATACTAATAAGCATTCGTTTACATAAAATTATTTTCACAAAAATGAATATATTTGTCCAAGCAGCATATCTATCGCGAAAAATGTGATACGACGGTCATCTAATTTCGTCAAAGTTATGCTGAACATAGATCATTTATGTAAAGAGGAGTAATTGTAATTTTCAAAGCAAACAAAGACCAAGCTTGTGCTGCATTGAAAATGATTGACAAATACATAAGGAGCTAGCTGTGATCCTTCCTCTAACTCTCACATATAATTCTTGCGTTCACATTGTATGCAATTTACAAAGCTGGCGTGATTGAAGTATTCTCTATTCGAAAAATCAACACAGGAATCGTTTTGAAGTAAAAAAGTACTAAAAAAATCGAATGTCTCACGAAGATTTCCGATAACCGAACGAGCTATCCTAACAATTAACCAATGATGTACTACAAACGTCCTTTTTAAAGAGTATTCACTGTCGTGATGTATTCGAAGTCTGGGCGGTGTATAACTCATTTGGGCTTGTGATTTTGTTGATCAGAAGTATCCTGTACCTCCGGTAATGTTCTTTGGTAAATAAAATATTTGATGACCATGATAGCTATGTAATTGACGTTAAAGCATACATACAACAAAGCTCTTTCACAGACTCAAGGTCTGTTATTTCAACATTGGACAACAACTCACGAATTTTTGCAATCTCCCTTTCTATCCAACAATTGAACCTATCTGGTTGTGTTAGTTCGCATTAATTCGGTTACCGTAATTCATGAAAACCTATATACCTCTACGTATCAAAAGATAACACATTTATTATCGCTAAAATAATAAGTTCAAAATATGGATTTTAAAGGATAATGAGAAGTACAGCTAACTCATGAACTAGGCATATTTTGCAAAATTTTCTCATCCAATATGGCGCGAGGCAAATTCCAAACTGCGTCAAAACAATCTCGCTAACAAAGTCCTTTCCTTTTAATGTCAGATGATTTAAGCCAAGATTAACTTCTTGTTTGGTTTGAAGAGAAAATGCCTTCACTTGAAAAAAAGATGAATTCGATTCGGAAAAGACATGGTGATATCCACATGTTGTTGTCTATACAGCAACATTGTTTCTATTCACAATGATAGCTGGATGCAATCAATACTTTTTATTAAAAGGAAATCAAGCCAATCTTCAATGAATTAATGTAACCAGTCAATATTTTTGACAACGGCCAATGTAACAGGCAAAAACAAAGAGGGTCTGTTGTTTTGAATTGGACTGGACGTGACTTTTTTCACGATAATCTATTGGCTGGCGACCATCATGTTTGCAAATTAGCCTAACTCTTAAAAATTCGAAGATGAAGGAAGACGTCTATTCTATAGTGAACAGATGTATTTGTCTTGACAATTCTAAATCTACACGGGTGGTTCGGTTATGTGCAATTAACCACCTATTTGCTTTCAGGAAGCAATCAAATATTTCCACTTGTCTCAATTATCGTTTCAAAAACGTCTTTTTCCAAATTAACATTCAAGCGCAGCTCGCCTGCGAACGAAGCCATGCACCGGAAGCGATTCTAGCACCATTTAGCGCAACTTTGGTTTTCAAAATAAGTTCTTTATATTCAAAACAATGCTAATTCAAAACTGTTGTTTTCTTCCACAGTAGGAAACCAAATTTAAAAGACGTTATTTCTTACTAGGAATACTAGGGTGATCGCATTTCTCATCTTTGTAGTAATCGGCCGACGACAAAAGGACTTTAGAGAGCGACGTTGAAAGACTTTTACATTCGAAAGAGAGGCAATTACGGCTTAAATTTCTATTTGGAAAGTGATTCTTTATGATCGAGCCTGTATAGAGAATACAGCGAAATCAAACTGGTGAATGGACAACGCTTTTTAAGGCTACGTATGCGACAAAAAGGTAGGCTATCATCAACTACGATTCGATATGCTTCCCAAACACGCTCTTCTAGTGCCACTTAGGATTAAGCACAACAATATAAATTTTATTTTAATCCCGCACGATGCATTGCTAAGTATACAGTAAACTGTAAACAATGTGGTAATAACTTCGAAAGATAGGCGAATCACCGATCTTATATTGTAGCTCGAGGCTGGATTTGAGTCAGTTAAAAGTTAAACGTAACATTTCCTGAAGTTTTCTTGATCATTTGTGCTTTTTAACCACCGTAAATATATGACATGTTTGATCGTGTTTGACGACATTAACCTTCCTTTGATGTTAGATACGTTGAGAAAAAATTCGTTTAGCGTTTAGGCTACGGTAAATGAACTTTTGTGTCAATTGTCTTTAACAAGTAACGTCTTGAGCAGTTACGGATAGAAATCGTACATTAGATAGTTGTCGGACAAATCACAAATGGACTTTTTCAACACATGATGAAGATTAAATTATTTCCTGGCCTTTACAATACAACGATTGAATTGAATTTTTTCATTGCTTTCCGTTGCTTTTGGTATTTCATATTCGATAACGGACAACGGTTTTGCAACTTGGACTTCTTGCTTATAATATATCTTAACTTAATCCCTCTGATAATCGTGTACACAGCGGACAATTAATGTATGATTTAGCCCTGGCTTTAGATGGGTCAAAAGGAATTAAGCTTTCAAATTAAGTGCGAGCGATTGTTTCAAGCGTCTTTTGACACCTGAGCCAAACGCTGCTACAAGAAGAATTTTTGTCCTGTTGAATGTCGACGACCGTTTGCTTTCCACAATTTGAAATGTCAATTTTTCAACTGTAGGACATAGTTATACAAATCAAGCGCAGCTAAGCACTTAACTCATTGAAGCAAGCAGTCAATGGCGAGAATGTATTAACCTAATTATATATACGTGTAGTAGTAGCTACGAGCATTCGGCAATAAATTTTTACCATATTTAATGGTTTGAAACTGTCTCTATGGTGTTTGGCGATGAGCTACAAACATTTTCAAAAAAAAGAGTTCAACATTTACATATTCATCGTAATTTTTGGCATACATTTTGCATACGTTGTTATAAAATAGCAGCGTCATATTTGAAAGTGGTTTGAAATACTTATGAAACTACTGTAAAAATTGCACTTTCATTCTCATTAATGTATAACAATTAACCCATGGCCATTGGCATGGTAATATTCATTGGTGTCAGCATGAAATTCCTTTCAGATTATCACATAAATATGTCATGGGTAATGATCATTATCATATATTCAAAGAAATTATAAGAAAACACATGTGTAGAAAGGTATAGAACAATCTAGCATGAATTTGCTTTTTTGGGTGGAAACTTCCTTTTGGCGGATAACGTCCAATTACTATTCAAGAACATCAATTTTACGTTATGTTTGAAACCCTCTTATATCCCAGTCAAATATACAATAGCAAAAAATGGTTTTAAGCTAGTTTTATCAATTCTCCTTCAATCCTGTTATTGCCTGTCATCACATTTTTATCTCATTCAAAGCATATCCCAGACGTTTTTTCGTGGAAGCAATGTATATCTTGGTCAAGTTTGGTCAAGAATACATTCAAATATTGATTTACATCGCCAGTATATGCGGTAGTAAATGCTCAATCTTCAGTTGAGTTTTTAAAATCAATCATCCTCCTTAATGACATTTTCTTATTGCTTATGCAAGTAATTGCAGCCAATTGGAAATATACAGTCGCGGTTATAGATAACAACATATAGATACGGTTATAGATAAACACGTTCACCACATTTATGCTAAAAGTTTGTCTCAAAAATGGTTAACTTGCAAAAGAACTATAATTTTTTTCTTGTATTTGAAAATGAACTATATGCTTTCTTTCTTCTTCAAACTGCAACTCGAGAACATCATAACTGAACAACGCAAAATTTTATACTTATGAAGTCTACTACAAAATATTTCAGATTCCTATCCCCCCCACCCACCAAAACTTTAAAAAAATCTTCTCCGGAAAAATGGCGGGAGACTTAAGTGCAAAAAATATCCCTATTGGTCGCAGGTTTCGTTCATAAAATGCAAACTTTATGCACTAATAATACTGTGAAAATTTAATCAATAGCACTTGTGTGACAATATGTAAAAATAATGCATACTTAAACATGGAAATGCTAATAATCACCAAGCTCCTGTATGTCATAAAATCAAAATGGTAATAAATCGCTTTGTAATTTTAGAATGAGGACACATTAGGGAAGTAGGATTTTTAATATATAAAGCATACTCCGTTATGTTATAGCTTATTAGACTTTTTTATTATTAACTATGTCCTTCTTTCAATATTCAACCGCATTCTTTATTCAATTTTATATTGTCAATATTAATACCTTCACAAATAGTCCACTAAACTTCTATTTCATGGAAGCTCATAATCCCCCCCCCTTTCCCCTCCCGAATGAAAGTTGCATATGGAACAAATACGACCTTACCTTTTTTTGAAAAAAATGATTTTCATTAGAATTAACGCATTATACCGTTCCACATCGCCATTAGGAACTCAAATTTTTGCAATAGTTCACTTTCCTGTCGTTAATTCTTACTCCAATGTTTGTATAGGTGTGTATTATGTGTTTAAAGAATTTTACAAACAACATGAATGCCACAACCAACCTTTCCTGCTTCGTCACGTGACTCATGATTATGATAACCGATTTTTAATTTTTCCTTATGCCATCTACGAAGCATTTTAAGTTGACTGGTTTGTGAAGGATATGGTCTCACGAGTGTTCTGGTGTAGGCGGTTCTGTGAGTGTCAAATTTCGGATTTCATCTCTGTTTGTATAAATATAGCTTTGACTTAAGAAGATAGTTATTGTCGTTTTTAAGCATATCCAAAAATACACCTTTTGGCACACGCATGTATCCGACCCAAGTATCTCGAAAATGTATTTGCCGAAACAATAGTTATATTTGTTCCTATGTCTGATTGCTTGCGCTGTTGTGCATGTATAAAAGAGCGGTCTGAGCTTCGTCATTTGTGGTTAATCAAAAGAACGCTTCTATGATAGTAAATTGTTGCTTATCCACACATCAAGATACTGAGTTGTAAAAGGTAAATAAAATATACTTATTATTACACAAAGTGCTCAGAATCCATCTGCGTGACGTCATTATGGCACGAGAAACTCCTTGACTGTAAATTTTCGAGTTTCAAGTTTGTGTATGATTCAAAGCCTGAATCAGGTGCAAATTGTTGTCCATAGATTCCCAGCCAAGGCATCGCTAGTTTTCTCGAAAGTGCTATTGCGTGCTTTATCTTGCTTTATTTGTTCTTCTCCTATCAACGTGTTTATTTTGCTTTAATTGAATCTTTGTAATAGTCCGAATCCAAATGACATCGCTGGCTATTGTTATTGTTAAACTAAAGTTATAAAACACTGATAAATGCTTCTTTTTTTTTACGAAGGCGCTGCATAACGGTGAGAAACGTATCGTCATATGAGACTTATAATTTTCTACGTGCTTCAAGCGTTCATGTTGCAAGGATTCGCGTTACCGGCACATGAAAGGTACGATGACTATACTGGTAACGATACTGGTAACGCTTCTGAACGAAACAGCCGAGGGAAGCGGTCAAGCAATAACGTCGACGACAAACCGACTAATGTTAGAAACGTGCAACTTCATCACGCCTATTCGTATTTTCTGCAAGTCACGAAAGATCTCAAAGTTAATGGGATTAAAGACTTTTCAAAGATCGACAACAGTAAGTGGAATCAGTTGATGTTAAGACAACATATCAAAACTGCTTATATTTTGAGGGGCTAGATTAAATCAAGAGCGGGATTAAATGTCTATATTTATCGATCATCCATTTGTTTATTCGTTTCTGATTCATTTCTTTTCGGGTTGCCATTTTTCCTATTGAACATGTACATGTGTCGAAAAAAATGCTAGATGCCACACGTCAAATAGAATTGTAAAACACGGTTAAAAAAGGGTTCAGCTTTGTATCAGAAGTCGAACCGGCATTTCTTCGTTGTTCTGAACGCATACACATTTCATTTAACCTGATGATGAACATTATGTCAAAATGAAAAATAGCGATAAACAAACAAACGATCTAATTGCGTGGTATCAACTAGTGAACGCGGTTTTATTTACTTATTATAAATGGCAGGGCAGAAAGATTAACTTAACGCGGTGACTGCCTTGTGTATAGTATTATTGCTATATTTAGATTTCTAAAATACGATGTGAAGTAAATCTTTATATTTTTCCGTATTTTCAACGTGATTTTCATGTACATTTCATCAATCATGTGGGGGCGTTAGACATGACATCGTATCTGACGAATCTAGTCTTGATATTTTGTCGATGCGGTTGATATACTAGCACCACCGAGCAACTCTGTCTTTTTCCTCGAGACATCGCGAAAATGTTTAAACTTTTGTGGAAACAAGCTGCTCAAGTTTGCCACAAATGTTTTCTAGGAAATTGTGCATTAACCTTGCATGCCTTTTCTGTATCGCTCTTAATCATGCTTACTGACGTGGTATTTGAAAAGCAAATAGACGAAGCATTTACATATAAAGGCAGAACGATTTGATGATGCTGTAGTGTAAATTAAAAGGCTAAATGACGATATTATCATCTTTCAACACTTTGCCCCTAACATGTTTTAATGGATACTTAGTGTCTTTCATCGAAAATTATTTTCGCGTTCTCACACTTCTTAATGAAACACGCGTCATTTTTGCAACTGCTGGATAAGAAGCTTTAACATGTAAAATGAAAATCACAAGTGTATCATATTGTTCTGATGCTTGCTGTCATGGTTGTGTTTCTTAATCAAATTATGTTTCTAATGTAGCTCGTGACTCCATAACAGAAATTTTCTCGCAATTCATTTTCACCGGGCTTGAATTGTTATATATAATTGATTTGTTCGTATTTCAAGCGGCATAACTGTCGAATATATTCTAAGTTTCTACCGTTGCACAAGTTAATAAGCAATTCAATAGCATCACGACCGCAAATTAAACTATTTCGTGAGCGGGACTATGAAAAATAGGGAACCAGCTGAAGGCGTATCTTCAATGGCTTGGTCACCTTTGGGTGGCTTGTTTGTTAACGCTAAATGCAAATTTCCGCTACGCTCTCCCACAAAAATGACACAAGTAAATGCCGCACTGAGAAACGATTTGACGTCAAAAAACACATGCCAGCACACACAAAGATATCACACAGTCGACGCGCTGCTCAATCCCGGTTTTATTTGCTTTGATTTCCCTTACGTCGGGGTCGACCTAATTATAGCGTGAGAATAGCGCAACAAAACCCAACTGCTTTGCTCAAGCTAAAGTTATCTCAAGGCAAATTATATTTTTAGCAACAAAGGTGGAGTGTAGTTAACATATTTTAATTGTTCGCCAAAGTTCAAAGCAAACTTGTCACTGGTGTAATTAGTTTCCAAATATACTTCTCAATATTGAAATTAGATTGCTTTCAGTTGGTAATGTTCGGTTGAGAAAGGATTATTTAGATTTGAAAAACTGGAATTAACAAATACATTTGAGTCCTCATCAGTTTTCTATTGTCCCCTTTTTCGGAATGAATCATTCTGGTTGAATTAAACGAGGTTTCATTTTGAATGAGGAATTGATATTAAAGCATGAACAAAGATTGTTTGGAAGTTGACAGGTCTGTCTGTTGAAAACAGTCTTTAAATAGGGACAATATTTTTCTGCCTAATATCACGAACGTAAACGAGTAAATTTACATGACGTATCGTACAGCTGTACAAATACATGTTTTTTAGCATTTTGGGAGCCAGTACGGGAAAATATTTCATGAGCTTAGAAAAACACTCAAATAGATATTTGAGACAATTTAATACATGCAATTGCCGAATTTTTTGAACCGTCCGTGTGATGTTCTGAGGTTAAGCCAATCATTACTTGAGAAAACACGTAAATACGAAGTCGGAGCACAAATAGGATAGATTCCATCTTCCATATGCAGGCAGATTTCGTGGGGAATCAATATTTTCATTATTCCTTCAATACTTAATTGTCGACAGTTTCATTGATTGTCAACTTTCTTCAAAAGACTTTCTCCACGAATAGTTCAAAATTCATTTCCTCAAGGCGTGCATCTGCAATATAATTTTATCGAACATTTCAAAAGGGTTTCCTGTCTTAAAAAAAATCATGCATGACATATTGTTAAGATTCGTGCAACCGAACAAACGGACAAGCGATCGGTTCTTTATAAAATTTAGAAAAAGTAAATACACTTCAAAGTAATGATTAAATGGTTTCAATGCGATATTAGCTTCCAATGTATATGGTAAAGTACTCAATATAAACATAGAGCAAATATTTGTTTAAGCAACAACGTTGTACGATGAAACGTTGAGCATAGAAGTTGATGTAGCAGAAAAAGTCTTGAATAGACATGCACACATATTATCACCGATGCTTAACACACACTATTTCAAGTTTCCTGATACTTTTGAGCGCAACCGTTGTTTAAAGAAGCCTGGAACTAACTCTAACATTTTTTTGCAAGACAACCCCACACACTTCTTCGTAACTACACATTATGTCTTTTGCACGAGTGGAATGATCGTCTGCCGATTACCACAGATGTTATAGACCTCCAATGTTTATTTCAGAACATAATCGTCATTCATTTCTTTAAAAATCTAATGTTTTTGCATGAGTGCATGAATACAAAAAAATCAGCCGAATAGGTATAAATATGCGATCTAGTTTTTACAAGTGAGTTTGTTTTTATCTATAGATGAATAGCTAAGTTTTTATCAGCATAAATATGAATTCTAGATAAATGCACCATTTATTACCTTTCGTAACTGCAACTTAAATAGTATTTTAATATATCAAAATTATCGAAATACATAAAAGTTGTTGAATCGAAATGGAAACTGAATTTTGGTTCGGACCTGATTTTTTACCTCTACAGTTTACAGTTCTACTATTGACACCTTTACTGTGGCTAATAAGGTTTTGTTTGGCCGTGATCACGTTTCCTAAGTCAAATAAATGCAATTAAATTGTTTTGGATAAAATAATATATGTTATTGTCAAAACGACATTGTAAAGAGTACGTATGTCGAATAATACGTATTCGACAAAGAGAAAAGTCCTTTAATCATTTTAAACGGGACAAAAGTGACATTGCAATCATACCAGATCGCTCCGTTAATGATCGATATCATAAAGGATCTTGATTTACCAAATCACGTCTTCACAGAGGAATGAAGCTTAAATCAAAGCAAATAAGGTTTACATCCGTAAACATTATGGTTTTATTATTATTGGATTTTTTCGCTGTCTATGTCTATGATCATGGATATGGGGAAATTGATAATTAGGGGGAGGGAAGGATGCAATATCCAATTGCACATGATATACCACATTAAATTCCTTTGACATATATTATTTTACAAATTATAACCTGCATATGTATAAACGTTTCTCCACTCAACTATCATCGATCTTCCTATGTCTATGACCATGATCACATTGCGCATAATATTCTTAGATTTTGATATGCGTTCGTATCTACGTTTATGTGATGCAGTTATTTTGTCTCTTTAGTTTCATTTCAACTGGAAAGGTATGGCTCAAATCGTGTTCGCCTCCTGCACGTAAAAAGTCAACGATACATTGCCATCAATTTTAAAGGCGTTGTCACAACGGAGGTGAGATATTCAAAAATTTTATATATTTCCTAATTAAAATTAATTTTTCAATATTTGCTTTTCTATCCACTTCTCAGAATAGCTATATATCATTCAGGAAATAATATATGTTTACTGTGTTTTCAAAGGCCTATGCAAACTGAGGAGACCTTTGGGAGAACTCAAGAGCAGATCAGTGCAAACCCGAAACCGAAGGTCGAGGGTTGCACCTGTTCGAGAGTTCTTACAAACGTCTCAGAGGTTTGGATAAGCCAGTGCAAACACAAAAAATCTTTTATTTTTTTTATGAAATCAAATAGTGCAAAACAAAAAATTTAAAACAAACGTTTTGATTTTTCTTCAAAAACGTATTCATGATTGATTTGCACATTCTCTTTGATTGATTGATTCGAATGGTTGAGATCTGATTGGTTTACACATACTAATGGCACACAACTATAGACTAATCACTTCACGCGCTTTATTGTTTTTATTGTATAATCAGCGTTAATGTTTTCTGTTTTTTATTTTTGTTATTTTGTGTTCGCTTAAGAAAACTCGAAGATTATTTTTGAGTAACTCTCTGGATTGCCTTGAAACTCGTTCAAAAATTGAACTGATAAGAATTGCGTTGTTGCCCGCAAATTATGAAAAGTTTAGAACGTCACATCCCTGCGTTTGGGTGTGATGTCATTCTTCCTTGTTTTCATCATAAATAGACGCAAATTTTTGGTTTTCATCGAAGCAGATGCGGCGCCTGATGAGAAGTCTGCCGAAATGCATTGTATCATTTAACTTATATCCATCTTTATTTTCGTTTTCAACAGTTCTTTTAAAAACATTGTCGCTCACCACGACAAATACGCCGTTCAGAGTTATATTTAAGTTTGAAATCACAGCCAAATTATTGCTATACACTTTAATTATACTCTTTTTCATCATTTTTAGGCTCAAAAAAGCGACAACTCGTTGTTTACAGAAATCCACAGAAAAGGTCACGTCATTCTTAAGCTGGCTAAACGAACAAAAAAGAATGGAAAACCTTTGTTTTTAACCATAAAAAGGAATGGAAAAATAAAAAATGCTCTCCGAAGGACACAATTGCGAATGAAGTCAACGCATTTCACGTATTTATTCCAATGATGAGCCAGCATTGGTTTTCGGTTGATGGCATGGGCTATAAAATATATACTGCTGCGGGTAGAATCTATTGAGCCGTTCAGTGTCCGAATGCTATTAAAGAGATGGTATCGTCAGGTTTCTTAAGTTGATTTTCAAAGATTTAAGTGGACATAGTATTGAGTTAAGTTGGATTATTTATGTGTTTATACAAAATCGCACCATTTTTTGGTATGAACAATGAAAAAAGAAACTCCTTTACCTTATACTAGGAAGGATTTCTTCAGCCGGCTTTGGAATAACTATTGACCGACCATGAAAAATGTTCACCTATATAATTTTCAAAACCAGAATTTTCACGGTTTCAGTATAGGCATCGCGTATGTAAAGATCGATTTGCAAGGAGCAAATTTTTCAATGGTAAAATTTTCTTATGTCAATATTGAGATTAATTTTTAACTGTATATATATAGTCAGTATCACCGCTAAGATGACTTTTGAAGAAAGCATAGCGTTCGTGTACATAATTAATATATTTGCATCGTAATATACATCATATTTATTGCATGTGTTATCACAAATACAAACTTATTTAATTAAAATGTGAAGTTGGAAAGCTTATCATCAGATTCTTCATTTCATCATGCAAGACGAGTTTGAAAAAGACAGTGCTTCGAGGATTGGCTGTATCTTCTTGTTCTTCTTTGCAGTCCAAAATAATGGTCGTCAAAATGCCTAAATTTATTGGCAAACTTCTAGGGGAAATGCGACAATTTTGTGCAAAGTAATCTATAGTGTGCGTGCAGATATGCATAGTTGTAAGCACAACATAAATTCTATTCTTTTTGGTGAGTAACTAAAGTCTAAAGTAGCAAAATTAAACAGAAGAAAGCGTGTACAAGTTTCTGCGTTTTGCGCATCTATATAGCTATCATTTTTTACGAAAGTTTAGCTTGTCGAATCAGGGCTAAAGTATCAAAGAGCAGTAGAGCAGTTTTGTAGACTTTGCACCAATTAGAATTTGAGAAGAAACAGAGACGATTTAATACACCATCAACAATATCTAACACAATCTTAATTGACAACCACTGCATCAAAAAATGCAGTTTTCCTTATATATAAAACAAGACAGTCTCACGTTGAAGCAACTTTTCCTTTCTAAATGATAAAAGAAAAGTACCATCAATGCATATCTTAAATTCTTAACGTTTTAATTTGTGACTTCTCCATATAAGGTCCGTCGTTACGTACGCAAGTAAAGGTTTGGGAAAGTTCAAAATCCAATGGTTTTCAATTTTTGCAAAGTGTAAATCCATACAAAAGTACCGCCGAAGAATATACCTTTAGTTTTGATGATTCCACCTATCGTCGGGTTTGTTCATCCACTTTTTATTTTCGAAAATAAGTGAATCTTTTCTAGCCCAAATATCTAAAGTAAAATGCATTACATACTCATTGTCGACGATTATGTGCAAGTAACTTTATCATTCCCTAAAATGTTACGATGAGGTCGAATAACTTTTGATTCTCTCTTTTTTAATTAAATTGAAATGAAAAAATAAGAAAAATCCAATTGGGAATTTAGGAAAGATAAGTACGCAGCAGCGTACAATTTCTTGATACATGAAGGACGTTATGTAAGATAAACTATTTTGTCTTTCCAAGATGGCGGCCGAAACAGCCGCGGATGTAAGTACGAAGTATTGATTAATTCGTGTTGCTTTGTAATTGACAACTGTTGATGAACAAATTTATTGAGCTGTACTTTATGAAATGATTTGAGTGAAGTGGAATTGAAGAAAATAATCTTAAAAATTTACTAATTTAGCAATTTAGTATCTTTAATTCTTGTTTATTTTATTATTTATATGAATATCAGAATATGATGTATAGTTCAGATCAAGCAACGTTTAATTGGCATTTTTAACTTCATTTTAACACATCTTATGTGTGAGAAGTGTGATAATTTCACTGAGAAGAATCTAAAGTAGAAAAAGTAGACACATACGATCATTCTCTTGTCACGTGCAATGATGTACCACGTGTTTGACTGGTTTCATTGACACTATTTTATGCTATATTTGATGCAAGTAAAACACGACTTACTTGCGCTTTAGATTCAATAACATGAAAAAGTTTGCTGGTCATTTTTTGGGAAAGTTCTTTTATTTATTGTTTTTTTAGTGACTGACCACAAAAATATTTCCATTAAAGATTTTAACTATTTACTGAGTAAAAAACAGGCGGACTTTGCTTCTGAACCCCATAAGCGCTTGTCCTTTTGTCAACTTCTTCATTTGAGATATCAAAGAGTATTTTAACGAAAAACAATATTGTCAGCAAATACTCAAAATTTTATTGCAAAAATTAATTTTATATTTTATTCTATATCTATTGTTTTGTGTTTTTGACAGCACGCGCGCTGTTCACGTTTTATGCGTTTAGTCTTCTATCTCTCCCTCAAAAGACTGAACGTAACGTCCGTATACTTTCATTTAGTAGTATCGTATCCAGCATAGTGTCCAAAGAAAAACCAGGCGTAGAGCGAATTGTAATGATAAATATTAAATCCTGCATAGTGTTTTTAAAAGAGCCATGCAATAAAAAATATATGAAAAAGAGCATTCGTTTAAAAAGCGTAACGTTTCGTCTTAACTCACAAGACGTCATCAGACAATATTGAATTAGAAGTTGTGTAGAATGTTTGAAATGTATGTAAGTTAGTTATGATTATTTGTGGCATAATAAATACATGGTTTGATAAAAGATATGGCAGTCACATGGGATAATGTGGTACGAAATGAGACATGGAGTTACGCGAAGGATACGAACAGAGAAGGATAGAAACATATAGGCGACTCCTGAACAGTGAACATAGGGTCTAATGAACATAGGAGACTACTCAACATCGTAGTGGACTACAAACATGTGGAACTATGTTGCGGACTACAAACTCGAGGGATTATTTTGGGAACTAGACATATGGGGGACTACTAAACACAGGGGAACATGTTGGTGACTAGTGACATAGGGAACTACTGAGGATTAGGGACTACATGTTGTATAGAATAGGGACTAAATTGATTGTGTGATGATTTTCGTTCACGTGTAGTTGTTCGCACGCCTTGGACAGAAAAAGTCTGTAGACGGTCTCGACAAGCAGCTTTTCGCCAGTTTGCCGCATGGTGTGAAACTAAGAGATGTGATAGAAATATACGGCGATGTGGGTTGCGGAAAAACGAATATACTGCTGCATTTGACAGCAAACTGTATTCTACCCTCTGCATGGGAGGGAGTATTTCTAGGAGGACGTGGGGTGAAGTTGATCTTTGTCGATAACGACTACCACTTTTCATTACTTCGCCTCGTGGAAATATTGGAGGAGAGGGTTCGCGAGAGTTTCATGCAACAGAACTGCACAATACCAAGTGGTATGGAGTCTTTCATAAAATCTTGCCTTTCGCGACTAATTGTTGCGAAATGCAAGTCAACAGATCAATTTTTGACGACTGTTGAGACTTTGAATGAGATCCTTCGACAAGATGCGGACATATGCGTCATGATGATCGACAGCGTTAGCGCCTTCTTCTTTTTGGACAGAAATATCGCGGGCAGCGGATACAAAGCTCACGAATGCTACCAAAGGAAACTAGTGCAGCTAGTACGGCGCTATATAGATCAGTACAATCTCGTCGTCTTGGCAACGGTGCCTGCCATTTCTTCCAAAGATAGCCGAAGCGTAACGAAAGTTGAGGATTATTCTTACATGGGTAGATCGTGGAGAAATTTAGTCACGTATGCGTTTGTTGTATCACGTGAGGCATCCACGTTCTCTATGAAACTGGTCAAACCTGTTCCGAAACAAGCTGATCTCGTTGTTGAATTCAGCATTGAGAAAACTGGTCTGATGTTCTGAACTGTGACTGCGTCAATGCATCACAGTGTTCATAATTAATTTTCGTTTAAGTGCTATCAAAATTGAACTTTGTATTATAAATTGAATTGATAGTATTTTCTGACGTTGTTTGTATTCAGAGATCTTGTCTTTTGCTTGGAAAAGTTCAATTTTGCATTTAACTTAAGCCAAACGCGACTTTCGTCGGATCACCCTCCCTCTCCCTAAGTGTTGTGTTAGACAATAGTCTCGAATTTCGTAGAAACTTTTGTAAACATACCTTGTATGAAGAAACAAAAGTAGACATGAATTGGACATAAAAGTAAATTTAAAACCTAGCACACAAAGTACCAAGGAAAACACAGAAAAATAGGTAGATTGGAATTACTCTTCGATAGGTCGTCAGTATAAGTAGTTAATAAAGTTTAGATGCAAGAAGAAATAAAATTAGACATAAACATGGTATTAAAGGGCATTTAAAAGTTGTGATAAATATAGGTAGACACAAATGTAGACACAAAGGTAGACAAAAATGTAGACACAAAAGTAGACAAAAATGTAGACACACAGGTAGACGCAAAGGTAGACAAAAATGTAGACAAAAAGGTAGAGACGAAGATTGACGCAAAGGTAGACACAAAGATAGACGCAAAGTTAGAGAAAACGGTACACATGAATTGGACATAGATGCAAAGGTAGACAAAAAGATAAATGTAAAGGTAGAGAATAAAGTAGACACAAGCATGGACACAGAGTAAAATAGACAAAAGTATTGAAAAAGGCATAGAAACGTACAACCAAAGCTTGGCATAAAAATAGACACATTGGTAGACACAAAGATAGATACAAAGATAAACATAAAGGCAGGCACAAAGCTAGACATAAAAGTAGACACAACGATAAACATAGAGGTAGGCATTGACACAAAGCTGGATATAAAGGTAAACACAAAGCTAGTCATAAAGGTAGACACAAAGCTGGACTAAAGGTATTTCTTAAATGGCAACACTAGACGACATTTGAAAAAGTACTTATTTCATCAGAGACGACATGAACGACATTTGAAAGTGTAGTCATGTAATCATTTCGTCATGTAGACATGTGATCAAGAAAAGATGCAATTATGCAGTCAATCATTTATCATGTAATCAAGAAAACATGCAGTCATGAAGTCATTTATCATGTAATCTCGTAAGCAACTTTCTCATGTAATCACGTTTCTTATCATGTAATCACGTAGTTCATCATGTATCACGTAAGCAACTTTCTCATGTAATCACGTTTCTTATCATGTAATCACGTAGTTTATCATGTAATCACGTAGGCAACATGTAATCTAGAGAACATGCTGTCATGTAGTAATTTATCATGTAATTATGTAGGCAAATACCTATCCTCATATTTTGAAATAAGTTTTATGTCTACCTACATCGTTCTCACGGAGAACAGATGGCTCGCCTGTCAGAGTCTACACCTTCCGTTCACAAGCATATGGTTCGAATCCCGTCCACAACTGAGTGCAAATATTCGTCGGCGCAATTGAAATAGAGTAGACCTGTTACTAACATAAGGCACAAAGAACAAGACAGTAGGCACAAACTATAGGCCAAAAAAATGGATATGAAGCACTCGGGAGACATCAAAAGAACAACTTGATACATGATTGATAAATTCATTTTTCACGGCAAAGACGTCAGCAAGAACTCTATATTGGGTATCAAAGTGATCTAGGTGTTGAACACGTGAGCGTGTTAGTCGTCGATATTTCATCGGTACAGTTGATATAATAAACGACTTTCTTACAAAGTTGGTGTGTACAAAAAAGAAGACGCAAAACAGTCGGTATTCGCTTAAAGCTAGATGTGTAACATGTACGGGAATATGGCCTTGCAATTCTGACACCTATATTTACATTACGTTAGGTCTTGCACTTGGGCGGCCATTTGCATCATTCATAATTGTTGGACATCTTAACTTAAAAACGTCATTGGCCTGGTAACATCATGATAAAATAAACGTCCTATACGCCAGTGAGCATTCTAATTTCGTGTCCATAGTGATGCCAAAGGCGCTGGAAAAATGGTTGACAATAACAAAAAAACTTGAACTTTAAAAAAAGCTAATGCCCTATTTCCTTCAGCGAATATATACAGAGAGGATCTTTTCTTTTTTTGACTTTCTGAGCTTCTTGAATGCGTACTTGATGTCAGCACATGTCCCTTCAAGCAAAAACTCTTGTTTTCCACTTAAATGCAGTACTTTTTGTTAAAAAAGATCTCCGCGGTTGACATTAGAGAATCATAAATTTTGAACATCCAGGACTTTGAGCTAAAGAATGAAAAAACTCCACTCGTGAACACTCGAGATTACAGAATGCAATACATATTCGTCACAGTGACGCAACCAGCATCGATAATTGGAGGGGGGGGGGTCAATATTCATACATGCATGTTTTAATCCAGAGAAAACAACCGATTTCAAAGGAACTTAATACGGCAGAACATGAATATATGAATATTGCATGCCCCCACTCTATTATCGAGCTGATTTCACCGCTGATTCGTCAATATCCCGTGCCTAATCTATGTTCAAGCAGAATTTTTCATTAGAATAAAACGTGTGGTTTAGAAAGAGAGTTAGAAAGCTCAATCATAATCATCGCTTTCACATTACAACTTTTTCATGCATGAAAGCAGACATTTATCGTGACGTCATTTTCACCCCGTGATCATGACATCATGACCGGGTAGGTCACTTCCTAAAGGCCATACGGACTGGCAAATTTCCCTGTACAAGTTTTCTCGAAAACTCAAATTGCAAAGCCTGACTTACTTTATACTACAAGCATATGAATATTTTTGTGTTTATTCACTAAAATACATCTACGTACGCGATGCTAAAAAAATCACTAAAATGAAACTTCAAAGAGCTATAGTTATGCTTACCGTGTTATCGGAGACGCATGCAGCCAGTTTGTCGCCTCGTGGACTCCACTCTAGCTGAAATATTGGTCCCGATGCGTGATACGTGTACACTAACGACCCGTTCTGTGTAATCACAAGAAATTATAAAATAACAATACAACGCGTGCGCTGATTGGTCTATAACTCTGTTTGCAATAGCCTGCGTAAACCAACCTCAGCTCAATCAATTGAATCAATTAAAGAGAATTTGGAAGTCAATCAACAATACAAGTAGAACGAAAAATTATAACATTCGTTTTAAATTTGTCTGTTTTGCACCATTGTCATTTTATAAAGGCAACGAAGCTTCACTGAATCATGCAAACGTCGGAGACGTTTTTGAAAACTCTAGCTCGACCTTTACTCTGATCTGCTTTCGAGTTCTTTCAAACGTCTCCTCGTTTGACATATCTTGTGCAGATACAGTAAACATCTTTTATTTTATTAACATCAATTGCGCGTAAAAAAACATTTCCAATACAGACAAAAAAGCGCAAAACACAACAGATAATTCGTTCATCACAAATTGGTAGAAGGATGAATGACATTTTTGGTATTTGAGTTTGGCTTTGCGTTTTGTTTTCATACACCTTCTGTTAGCCATTGATTCAAGTTTGGTTATATGACAAGAAATATGATAGCAAATATTTTTCCGAATTTTCTAGTGATACGCATGTTTTTTGATTTTAGTCTTTTTTCAAAATCAAAAAAATCTTTGGGATAAACATATAAGACGATGCAGTAAATGAAAACAGCTCAAGTATTTATTACGGTAAACGCATTTGGGAAAAATGGGTAGCCAAGAAACCCGCCAAATGCGTTTATATGGAAAAAATTTAAAATTCATCTCGCCTAGCGAGTTACTCGCCTAAACAGACCCTTATGGGAGTTGTTTCAGTTATCTGGATAGAGCTTTATCCTATTGGCTTGCCTTCTGGAAAGGACTGAGAGGACTGACACGACTCGGACGGCAATTTGTTCAACATGCTTTAACTGGACGATAACATAAATGCATGCTATCTACCTGTGTGGACCAAATATTGAGACATCGATCGTTGGATCCAGTGGCTATAAATCTTGCATTGGGACTGAAAGAGATTGCATACACTGGCTCTCTGTGTCCAACAAGGGTACATGAACACTTATCGCTTTCCGTTTCATATATACGGACAACGCCGTCGAGAGAAGCTCTAAAACAAATTATAAAATAACGCATGAGCAGACTGGTCAATATTAGTCGAACACGAGGTAACGAGTCTCAATTTTCAAGCGACTCAAGACTCAGTTTCCCTTTTGTTATCTTTGAGTGCTGTCGCTTTTCTAAGTGAGTAAAGAATTATGAAAACTTGTGTTTTGGAACATCGTCGTTTTCAAGTTTTCACTGCTTTGCCCTTGATTTATCCTCATCCTCACATGCCGTGCAGAAATTAATACAACGAAGTAACATAGCTTTATAGCTAAAATTATTCGACAAACGAATCGTTTCCACGAAGTAAACAAACAACTGTAAGTCAACTATATAAAGGGAAGGACCCACGATGATTCGCAGGGGTTGGTGGTGCTTTAGCTTGGATTATATTTCGGTGGCTACTAGTTGCCGTAGCATGTCAGACATTTCTTGCTAAATTCTGTTGCATTTTTATTATAGTCGAAAGTGTGCTCCATTTAACACTAATAATAACTGCTTTTGCTTAGTTATTTGGTATATAATTATTTTGTAGGGAAATTGGCACTCCTATTGCTACCCCATCTAACCAAGGATAGGAGGGGTACACACCCCTCCCCTAACCCTATCCCAGACTATCTAAATGTAACACTTCATCTATATTACTAAATCATCAACATCAAGCTGCATCGGCCATTTTGCAACACAAACTTCTTCACTGTAAAAATAAAAACTAGACCTCGTGAAAATATTTTTTTCGAACGGACCTCGATGCCGGTAAATAACATATTGTATATATTTTCTTATAGGACTTATTACTGTCCAATGCACTAATGCGCGTGTTTATTATCTAGGAATATTGTTTCATTTTTTGTTTTTCATCATTAATCTAAAAACTATTAAAGGCAGAATCAAAAGACCAAAAGTCCCTAGATTAGTGCTAAGTAAATTTAAAGCCATTTTGGGATATTGGTAAGGGGGGTGGTGGACAATTTATTTAGCGGAGTGAAATCTGACATTTAGGGAGTACATCCTGCTGAATATCTGAATCTGAGTCGATGAATTCAAAACTATTATCTATACAGAAAAGCCAACGGAAAAAAGACTCACGTTGCCAAAGCCGAGGGAGTCGCACGTCCTGGTCCACTTGGGCTCCATTCCAAGGTAAAAACCTGATATTTCGCATCATTTTGATAAGTATGTAGTGGCTTGTCGCTCTTCATGCTCCAAATCTTTAAAGATGAAGGGAAAAGATGTGTCATTTCACAATTATTGCATGAGTTTGAGCGTGATATCAAGAATTATCTAGACCGAGATAGATTTTAGCGAAGATAAGGAGGATAACGTTGAATGAGGTCTTGTTGATTATTGATATCATGCCAAAGCCGAATTCAATAATTGTTTTATTATAAAATTGAAATGCAGAAGACTTTAACTTTTTTGAACGGAAGCCATAAAGTTTTCCGTGTATCAACATGAACTAATCTTAACGCTGCGCTTTCGTGTTTCCACTTAAAAAGACGTTGAAAACTCTCCTGACTGACAGTGTACCGCTTTTCGAGTCTTTGGGTCTTTATTCTAAATAATTCGAGTTACATTTCTTCGTGAAACGCTTCAAATCTCTAGGAATATTCTGCCATTTTACCTTTTGCGTTTTCCGTTCGGTTGTCATATTAAAATTACGTTGCCCACAGATAACTGTCAATGTTTTGTGGGTTGCAAGACATTAGGAATTATCTGTAGGCTCTTGGCCAATCACAATCAAGATTGCACCATCATTGTACAACAAAAGCACTCAAAAAACAACAAAAAATTCAGGTACATAATGAGTAGATTTTACTTGCACCGAGAAACATGCACCTTAGTTGTACCGTCGTCAGAACAGGATGCCAGCAAGCTTCCGGAAGGATCCCATCTGATTACATTGATTTCTCCCTAGAAATAAAAATAATCAAAGCCAGCAATTAATGAGCACTCGGCGTTACCAAAGTATGCTATCCGCTTTAATTTCAGCAAGTTATTTCTAATGGTGTACTTTATTCATTTGAATGTTATGAGCAAGATTGATTTTTGTCTTCGTTAAAAACCTATAGAATTGACTATTCATCATGTAGGGTAAGATAATTTATCCTAAATTTATATAAAAATGGCGCTCTTCGCCGAATGACCAATGGCTAATAACATTGGCAGTCTGCCACACTAAGTAACATTGCCAACAACAAAATAACAACAACACAACGCGTACACATTAGCTGTGTTTGCATTAGCTTGTGCAAGCCGATCTGAGTCTGAGCTCAATCAATTAAAAAGAATTTGCAAATCAATCATGAATACACGTTAGAATAAAAATTAAGACATTTGTTTTAAATGTATCTGTTTTGCATTATTGTTCTTTAATAAAAGAAATAAAAGATGTTTTTCGTGCTTGCACTGGCTTATGCCAACCTCGAAGACGCCTCAGTAATCCTCGAACAGATGCAGGTCTCGACGTTCCGTCTCGAATTTTCAGATCTGCTCTGCACTGATCTGCTAACGAGTTCTACCAAAGATCTCCTCTGTTTGCATAAACCTGTCCTGATACAATAAATATATTTCCTTTCATGCGTCACACGTAAAATTAAAGAACTTTAGAATACGTATAACGATACATGCGCTATCAATAATGGATTTTTACAGTTCACCATTATTAACACCAAAATCTTTTTATAAACAAAGTTCTAAAGAAGGAATATGTCCGTTCAATTGCTTACCGTATGACCTTCAAATGTTTTCAATGGCTTCTCTGCTCCAACTTTGCAAACATGAATAGCCTTGTCCGTTGAACAGGACGCGAATACATTCGAGTTTTGCCAGTCGATATCTAGAGCCGGTCCTGTTCGGTTTGAATAATTAAAGTATATAATCAAGCATTTATACCCTGAAAGCCGGAAAAAGGTAAGATCAATCGACACTTAACAACACGAGAAAAAAAATTGTTCCATGTTGCTTCTGCGATGTATGTAAAAAATGTAATGTGCTAGATGGTACAATCGCTCTTAGAGTAGAGCCATTTTCATCGCTTTCTCGTGGATCTTTTTCATTTGAGTATTAAATTGTGCAACAGAAGGAGCACACGAGGCAAACAAAGTAACGAGAGGGAACAAGCAGTACTTTACTAATCGAAGATATTTTTTGCGCTTGCATTGGCTTATGCAAACCTCGGAGACGTTAGAGAGACTCTCAATTTTCGAGCTTGAGTTTGCACTGATATGCTCTCAAAGGTCTCCTCCGTTTCTATAAGCCTGTGCAAAAAAAGTTGCAAAAAAAGCAACTGCAAGAAATCCGATCATGCAGATCGGCAATCAAGGTGGGCCTTCCCACCATTATTTTTACTAAATTCAAAAACGCATAATACGCGGTGCTTAATCGTAGCAAGAATGCCTTTTTAAATCGATCAAAATTCCGTAAATATGTCAGATGTTGAAATAAACCAGACAAGGCTGAAAGGGAGAGCATAAGACATTGTGTTTTATGTGCAACCTGTTCCATGACCTAAAAATACTTCTCACAAACCTTTGTGCAACGAAAACTGCTGCTTCATCTGCCATGTCGCCGTCTCCCAAACTATACAGATCTACAAACGAATGTACGTCATAAAAAAATACAATCCATCTAAAATCTCAAGACAATCGATACTTATCAGTGAAGATATAGCAGACTACACAACGGATGACAATGGGTGGACAACAATTCGTTTGGCTGGATGGATCCGACATGATTTTCTTTTCGGGGAGGGGAGAGGGGGGCTCAAGTTTGGATTGGATTTCTGTTGCTACTTTGTGGATGTCACCAAGGTATGTCAAATGTTCATGCCAGTCTAACCATAGTTGGAAGATATTTTTTAGAAGTATTTATTAAACACCAATCGCTTTGACTAAATTTCTTGGTGGAATAATATTTCGAAGAGAAAATGGCACCCTTCCGCAACCCTCTCCCCAGCAATCCATCCCCCCGTGCAATGAAGGGGAAGTGCGAAAGATGTGACGTCAATAAAAATCTTCGATGTCCTAACGTGTTACAAAACATACCTGATCAATGGCGGAGGTAACAAGATAACTGCTCTTATCATTCCACTTGACGCAAAATACGAGTCCTTTGTGTTCTTTGAACAAGGCAACATCTTTACCTATAAGATCATGACACACACAAAGAAAAGAGTGTCACAAAACAACGCAAATAGTTCGTTTTAACGTTTCGCAAACTCTTGGTTTGCATAATATTATCATCCCTTCCCAGCAGACAAGTTCTAAAAAATATCGCACTCCAATAAACAAAAGCATCTTGCAAACACAAGACATGAGTTTTGTGAAAAAAAGATGCAATCGCGAACTTTCAACTCCTCGCAAAAGCTATTAGAGTTCTTATCTCGCATTGATTTTGCTGAGATTGCATTACAACAATGATTTCAACTGTCCTCTCGGACATAATCGTTAAAACAATACAAATGAAATTTTAAAAGAGAAAAAAACAAACTCCTCCTGGATTGAAAAGGTTATTTTGCCAATTTTCGAGTGGTAGACCATTGGACGGGTGCGAATAGAAGAAATAAGGTACTTATATAATCTTCACACGACTATTATTACATAAATGATCTCCGTTAGACCATATATCAAATTTACATCATGATCATCACAGGAAGGGCGGATTCTCTGTGGGAGATGTGCAGGGGGGTGCGCCCCAAGAAAAACTATAAAATGATATTACGTACTGTAGATGACTAATATAACAGTATTATAGAGGCTATGAATTTGTACAGTAAGGCTAAGTAAAACTTCTCATTTCAAAGGCATTTACATACACCAAAGTTTTTCAATTAAGTATTACAATGCGCATTTTCATTGAAACATTAAAATATTCAAAGGTAATACACACGATATTCACAAAAAAAATACGTAAAAAAGTACATAGTTACATTTTTATTCCCGTAGGCGAACTAGCGAAACAAAAATCGAACAAAATTTTTCCTAATGGAATTCAAAGTATACCTTCGTTATTCCAAATCTTCACATCACCGTTGTAGAAACCCGTAGCAAGTAAAGTGCCATCATTCTAGATAATAAAACAGGATGTAAATATAATTTCTTCTTAAACATTAAGCGGCCTGAATTAGGTGGCCCTGTATTACACGGACACCTCCAGCGAACACGAGTCCGTTCCCCAAGGGTGTTCGCTTGTACAGGAGTCATTGGCGGATAGAAGAGATAGCCTTTTCCAGCCGACAATTTCAAAAATTAATGGGAATACAAACTCCAAAAAACATCATCTTGTAAACTCAAGATTCGAGAGTTATAACAGCAAGAGACAAGATTTAAAGGAATATTTCGACTTTATTTCAAAGTCACAATCAATGTAAGTGACACGGTTAGAATCTGAGTGAAAACATTAAATCCAAAGATTTCCTTCAGATCGTAAGTTTTGAACGTCGTTGATAATGACTTAGAAACAAAGTCGAAATTTTACGCAAATCTTGTCTCTTGCCTTTAAACTCGAATCTTAATTTTTTGGAGTGTTTTTTCCCTCATTTTAGAAGAGATAGACTACTCTAGAAAGCTTTCAAACCAATATCTCTAAGCAACGCCCATATTTTAGCTGACTTACTAACGTCACTTAACTCAAAAAACATTTAACTTACGCGGATGTCGTGAAAATATGCATTGCCTGTTTTCATGAACGAACCGTTTTAACTCTTATAGTGGCGAATTGTTTTTCAAAAGTTCTTAGCCATTTTGTTTGGCAATTGTTGCAGAACAGCTACACTGCCACAGAAAGGGTTAAGAACAGTTTTTTTCGCTTCTATTTCGCTTCTAGAACTTTATTAGTGTAAGTATGAGATTTTTTATTAATATTACGATACAATTTTGATGTTTTGTGTACTATGGCCTCATTATAAAACTCTTTGTGAGTGTATTTCGCACGTAACTCAGTCTCAGCACTGCAATAGCTTAATTTTAACAAACCATTGAAAACTGTCAAAAAAACCCGTACATCGACAATCAAATCACGATGCTAAAGTAGCAAAAAAAACTTACATTCCATTCGAGTGCCGTGACATCTTTCCCTGAAGCGAGACCATTGGAAACAGTATTCTTATCTTCCGGGCTCAAAACTAATGACGTCACATCTTTCGTTTCGTCCGTATTCTTAAAAGGCCATAGACGCACAGTTGAATCTCCAGCACTAAAAACAATCACCCAGGCGATTATACCTGTATACATTCAATGCCTGTTATAAATTTATAGTAAAATTTACAGTGTCATGCTTTTCTTGCTCCGTATGAAAATAAAATAAAATGAAACAGAACACAACAAAACAAAAGACATGAAATGAAAATGATATCAAAATAAAAAATGTGAAAAGCAAATCTTAATCAATGCATACTGATAGTCCCTAATATATGTAGCATGAAGGATACAATTATTGAAATGATTTGCAGGGGCATGGCCAGGGGGGATTGGCCCATTGCACCCTCTTTCTCACGACAATTTAAAATTGACAGCTTTTAGGTTTGTGCTTTCTAAGAGACCCCCCTTTTTTCATAAATCCTGCCCACAACCCCAGATCTGCAAATCACGAAATGTGGATTGAAGCAGTAATAACAATGCCTAGCCCATAAGTTATACGAAAATAATCTTCACTACTTCTGAAAGCAAACAATCTTATGTCGTTGTCACATAAATGCCTTTCACCTCACCCTGATGCCAAAATATCAAAGTGTGGATTCCAACTGCACAAGCAGACCTATATAAAGAAAGATCATCCATGTTACGGCATGTTGGCTTTTTGACAAAAACGTAGAGAGAGAAAGAGCTCAACTAAATACTACGTTGATGTATAAATTAGGGAGAAATACAAAAAGCTCAAAGCACTAAAGTGTTAGCCATTATTCATTACTTGTTGGGGTTTGTAAACCTGGCAACATTGCTAGCATGATAATGGAAATTTTATTTGTGAGACAAAAGTAAGGGAGGTGATATCCTCCTCCCCCCTCCAATATTTTTTACATATACTAGATGTTGAGTTATTTTCGAAATATTCAGACTTGATTTATAAATTATACTTTGATGCCCTCTGTTCAAAATTTTGACTTATCATTTGCCTCATGTCGCCATTCAACCTCCCCCCTTCCCATCATATATTTTGTCATGTGTCTATCCTAAAAAGAGAAACATATTTAGTGATGCGTAAATTCACCTCAGACTTATGTCCTTCCAAATTTGTAACTTTTGAAGAAGGAAACTCCGGACCAGTAGTCACATCAACATAACTTAACGTATCTTTTGCCTTTTCTTCTAAATGTCTCAAAGCTCTTGCATGTAGGTCTGATATGGCCGATGGTTTCACAGCATCAATCAAAGACAGTTCTCCTTCGCCAAAAAATGTGCCATCCTTAAAAAAGCAAAACAATGATCTTATAACAGAAACAACAGACCTTGTGTGCTCATTAAGGAAAGCTTCCCACAACCATTTATATGTTATGAAATTTGAGAGTCAGTTATTGTACGTACCTCTCCAAAGCATGCTTCTGCCTCAACAAACTGTACTCCCTTTTGTATAACCGATACCAAAGCACCAGATGGAACTGACACACCATCAATACTAGAATGTACTGAGTTGCTTTCAATTCCAAAGCTGAAGGCTGAGTGAGGAAATCCTGACAAGATATCATTTGAAGGTGACTGAAAAATTTATATTACGTGTACATACAGCAGTAAAAACCTCAAACTAAAGAAAAAAGTGGTCATTGTTTACAGAGAACAAGTTTTATGTACATGGTACTCATGCAAAGCACAGTAGAGCAATATTGTTCTATAATGTATTAATGTTCTATCGAAAATCTTTGACATACTGTACCTGACTCTTGCAGGTATCTATACACAAGGAAGTTTATTTCGTCGCTGTTTATCGCCATCACAACCGACGTGATGCAATCCACAATTCTGCTGAATTGATTGTTTATTTTAAAATCAACATTTCAAGTGTTTTGCCGTTTCAAAATAAACTCAAAGGGAAATTAATTATAGAACAACAACATGGCTACTGCTTAACACTTAAACTTAACACGTCATTTATAGATTTGATATTGACGTCATTTATAGATCAGGATCACAGTGATCAGGATCATCTGGATCAGAATGATGGGAATCGAATGGATCACCATTGATCAGCATGGATCAACGTATCAACATACGGGTTTTCAGATAGGTTTTTGTTATTCTCGTTCTTTTCGGAAATCTTCACTGCGAAGGTAGCAGCGAAGCAAAGGTAAGAAAGCAATCTCGAGGAATCTGACTTACTTTTCTTTTATAATCATATTTAAAGTTTATGAAATAGGACTTGTTCCTTTGAAGTATTGTTTAATTTCGTTTAAGGCTTCTGTCCTTTCGTAGATCGTTCCAGAATTATTGTTGTAACGAATGCAATTTTGTGCCGTGCTATGTTTCTAATAAGTACCAACAGTTGGAAACCTTGTGTTATTTTAATACATAGTATGTTATTTATCCCTAAAATGCATCTTGAAATCATTGAATGAAGGGTATTAATGTTCAAACGGTTTCTGCCTTCCCTGTAATTTCTGACTTTTTTCAAATTTATATAAAAATGTATAATAACATAAGAATAACATAATTTCTTCTTTCCATTGTTTGAAAGAACTCTTTATTGATTCAATTGTCTCATTCCACATCAACGTTCCAAGTTCTCTGGTTACAAATGAACTAATTTTGAATGAACTTACATATCCTATTTTAATGTATATCTCACTAGATATCTTCTTCTTTCTTCTTTCACTGCCATTATAGTCTCGGAAGCAGCCAATGTAATCCTTATGCATTGAAAAGCCTAGCATTTCAATTATTAATTGTGTTTATAGAAATGGGACGTGTAATCAGAGGTCAGCGTAAGGGAGCTGGGAGTATTTTCCGCTCTCATACAAAACATAGGAAAGGAGCTGCGAAATTGCGTGTGCTTGACTATGCGGAACGGCATGGATACATAAAGGGTGTAATCAAGGATATTATTCATGATCCTGGTCGTGGTGCCCCTTTAGCTGTAGTTGTTTTTCGTGATCCCTATCGATACCAACTTAAGAAAGAGCTCTTTATTGCTACCGAAGGAATGTACACTGGACAGTTTGTGTATTGTGGAAAGAAAGGTAAGCGATTTGAAAGTTTGTGAGTGACACTATACTAAGCAAAAATATGTGTGTAAATGGGGTCTACATTTTTAAATGATTGTGCTGACAAAAGCATTGTGTCATAACAGAGCATTAATATTATGAAGTGTAAGTAATTTGATTTTATTAACTAAACAAAAACAGCTACCACACAATCATGCCAGTTCGTACAGCTAACCAAGGCATTTAAAATGGTGGAAGTGCTACTTACATAATGAAGAATTTGAATACCCATTTTCCCTCCTAATACCTAATTTCACATGGAATATCCCAATGTATGTCTTGAGTCTATCTGGATTCTTTGTCCTGAAATACTTCTTAGTAGTGTCATTTATTTAAACATGTAAACATTCTAGTTTTTGTTTGTGAGCCGTTTGAAACTATATTAAAACTGCGAACAATTTTGGTGTTTTAAAAAAGTAGAAAATTTTGAAACTTTCTAGTAGATGATGAATTTACCCAAATATCTCATAGATTTGTACTATTATGGGTACTTTATCATTTTCAGTTTGATCTAACACTAAAAATAAACAGAAAATTCAATCTCAAAAAACAAAAGAGCAGTTTGCAGAAACTGCAATTAGTAGGGCTTGTGAAAAGTACAAATGAGGTGACAAAAATTCATTCTGATTTCATCGGACAAAGGTTTGTGTGTTGGTTTACAACCAAAGTTTTCGTTTAGCAACCCAAGTTTATGTTGCTGTGCTGTAGACTTACATTTTACCATATTTTTGATGTGTCCATACTTTATAAACCAAGACCCAAACCTTCATCCCATGAAAACATAATGGATTTCCTCATTATGAAAACATTTGACCTCATTCTTGCTTACACAAGCCTTTCCTATTGTGGTTGAATTTTCTATTTGTTATTAGGGCTAGATTTAACTAAGAATACTAAAGTACCCTTAGCAATTGCACAAATCTTAGAGGAATTTGACTAAACCAGGGGTTTCCAAACTACGACCCGCGGGCCAAATGTGGCCCGTTGGGCCTCTCAATCCGGCCCGCAGAGACACTTAAGAAAAAAATAATAATATTATTAAACAAAATAAACTTTATGCAGAAAGTTCACGTTATGATGCAAGCCAACTAGCAAGAGTGGCTTATGTCAATTTTTGTCCAAACTTCCTACTGAGACAGAATCTGTTGACATACCATATTACACTGCAGTAAGATGACTAAGTTGTGGAAAAGTGCTGTCAAGGGTTTTTGAGCTAAGGAAGGAGCTATTTTCTTAACTAATGAAGCTTGTGTTATGTACTTCGTTTTATTAAAATATTCGCTCTTTGACCAGCAGTATACGGTTTGTCGGACCTCAACATGCTGGATGAAAGTTCATGTGGCCCTATGGCTGTAAAGTTTGGAGACCCCTGGACTAAACCAATAATCAACTAAGCATTTCAGAATTGTCTAATTTTTCATACACCCTGTAGTGTTATAGGGTATTGTTATATTGGATCTTCATGACCACAGTTTCTCAACAACTTCCCAGCCCCTTTCCCTGCCAATATACATTGAGTGGACCTATCAAACAAACCCATTACATACCATCAAAATGAATGTCAGATATGTATGACTGGTTTAGTTAGTGAGAGTGCACTTTTTTTAGCCACCTTGCAAGTGGGCAACTGCCTTCCTGTTGGTCACATGCCCGAAGGTACCATCATATGCAATGTGGAAGAGAAAACAGGTGATGGTGGAGCAATGGCTCGTGCTTCTGGAAACTACGCCACTGTCATCTCTCACAATGTTGACACAAACAAGACTCGATTGAAGTTGCCATCTGGTATAAAGAGACTTGTTCCATCAGCCAATAGGGCCATGGTTGGTATTGTGGCCGGTGGTGGTCGTATTGAAAAACCTTTATTGAAGGCAGGTCGAGCATACCACAAATACAAGGTTAAACGTAATTGCTGGCCCCGTGTCCGTGGTGTGGCTATGAATGTAAGTATGGTTTTTTTTTGTGCATACCTGTCAACTGTCAAGTTTCTGGTGCAGTTCCCACTTGCACATATATTCATGTACTCTTTGGCTTTAACAGGATAAGTCTCAACATACTTCAATCGTTTTAAAAGGGTAAACTGATACTTAAATATTAAATAAGTGAAATTGTTTTTAATTGTTCAAAGTTAATCACTTGCTTACACTGCTACATCGACGCGCAGCAACAGGTTTTGAATATTCACTATTCTCAGCACAGATGAGAATTTATTTCTAATTTATTTCTTGTTTTGGACTCCCCATTCGTATAAGTGAACTCACATCACTTCCACACAACCCCTTCCCCCCCTCCCACAGCTGGGTTGAATTTCGTGTAATCTTTCGGGCTGATTACGTGTGAAGCGAGTGGTCTCGTCCGGTCGGACTGAAAAATTCATGAGATCGAATGATTATCCTTGTAATTCTTTCATTATGTCGAGTTTTCAACTCGGGACAGGCGGGAAATCTCACATCTTATACGTAATCAATCATTTAATCACGTGTGCAGGACGCTGATCTATTTGAGCGACAATTGTAATAGTGTTCGAAATGAAAGTTGGGTTTTCGGATGCGTAGAGTAGGGAGTCATCTAATTTATTTCAACACTTGCTTTAGCCCGTTGAACATCCTCACGGCGGTGGTAACCATCAACATATTGGTAAGCCGTCGACGATGAGAAGAGATGCGTCCGCCGGTCGTAAAGTTGGTTTGATTGCTGCTCGTCGTACCGGACGTATTCGAGGTGGAAAGAAACAATTGAAGGCGGATTTGAAGGAAGGGGAGAAGTAAATAGAAATTTTTCCCAGTGTTTCAGTATTCAAAATAAAATGTTAGACAAAACGTGTTGTGTGTTGTATTCTTTCCTTCGACCTAAAGAGAGGTTACATAGGAAAATCAAAATTTGATTGCTGTGTTGCAAGCTTTGTGTATTGAAATTTTCTATCTACAAGTCGTCTTGCTTGGTAATGATGCATTTGAGTCTTTGTCTACCAATAGCGGTCAAAAGTAATTTTATGCAATACATATTCCGTAAAAATGTGTACAGGGTGTCTCGCCTGGATCATTTTATGTGAACGTCTGTTCGTTAGTTTAGTGCGTTTAATTCCTAGAAGAATGACGACGGTTGACAAAGCCATTCGCTTGTATTGTATTTTCATGATCTCTTACGTCGTTTGCGAAATGTAAGCTCTAAACAAGTTCTTACGTAGACTGCAAACATCTGAAGGCGTGTAAGGGACGAAAGTTTACAGGTTTAGATGATCAACTGACTACACAACGTACTTTAAAACAATTTTTAAATTTGGGCAATAGCTGGATTTTCAGAATTCTGTCGACTCGTTTTCTCGGAAAACCTGCAAAAGTATTTACTTATAGTTGTTTTCGTGTAAGGACAAAAGACCATTAATGTAATAATTTTGAAACACAGACATGCTAGCGCTAACATCTACTTATCATCGCGCAAAGTTCTGTTAAGCGCCAGGTAATATTTTTCTCTTCTGCATCAATGAGCAATGACGTCATGGGCATTGGAAATTATGAACTGCTTTCCAGTAGCATCTGAAAATCACAATCAGTTTGATCGAAGGTTTACGAATAATGAAGGGTGTTACTTCGTAAGATTTTTTGAAAACAAAAAACGTATCAACATACCATAGACGCAGTTGAAACTAACACATTTCAAATAAAGCGCAGCAAGCTCTTTTGCTTGTATTCAAGTAGAGACTTTCAACTGACATTGACTCTAGCATAACTAGCAGAGAAGATGAATTAGGTTGTGTTCATTTCGACAAAGATATACATATTTACGTATATATATACACATCAGGGTCTCTTAAGGCTCTTCATTATAACTTCAACTACAGTTTAACTTGTTCGTCGGGAATATTTTCGAAGTAATCTTTGAACCATTCAATATGTTCCTTCTTTTCTTTCACACTCAAGTGGGGATTCTGCTGTAGTCCGGTCACAACAAGCTCCATAAACTGACGGATATTTCCTGTTTTTGGAAATTCACTTAAGTGATGCTCTAGGAATACGTGCTCGTCAAAACCAACACCTTCTTCATTCGTTTTGCATTCCTCGTTATCAATCGGAAATGACCACTGCTTGTTCACGTTCTCAATCAAGTCATGAAAACCACTCCTAGCAATGGTTGCCTTACCTTGATCTCTAACCGCCTGCTCGTGCATCTCTTGAAAAATACTTTTATAATCATCATCTGACTGTTCTGGCCACTTTTCTAAGACCTGGTCAAACATGTGAGTACGAGGGCCAAAGTCCAGCGGTATCTTTGTTTGGCCTTTCGGCCCGCCTTTACTTCGAAAATGTGTTTGTTTCATGTCTTTACGTTCTACAGCTAACTTCGCATCAGGTGCTTGACCTGGGGCAAATACCGCTTCATCTACCGAGTGGCTACTTGCCTTCCGATCCACGAGAACTTCCTTTATCTCGTCAACGTCCACTGTCTTTTGTGGTGATAGTTTTATTGGTTGTTTGAGTATTTCGCTATTCTTCTTTGATGGAGTGGAACTCTTTTCATGATTTTCGCTAGACCTACTCAGGCTTGTTAACATATTTGTGATTTTTGTGACATCAACTGTTTGACCTGCGACATTGGTGTCTTTCTTCGTTAAGTGCGTTGTCTTCTTCGCTTTCGGTGAAGGTCGCGGTTCGGCAGGTGGTTCGGGATCGGCAATGGGAGGTTGAAAATTTGTTACTTTGGCACTTTTTTGAAGCAAAAGTTCCTTTAGTTTAGGTAAGTCACTATGCGTTGTCTTCTTCGCTTTCGTTGAAGGTCGCGGTTCGGCAGGTTGTTCGGGATCGGCAATGGGAGGTTGAAAAATTGTTACTTTGGCACTTTTTTGAAGCAAAAGTTCCCTAAGTCGAGATAAGTCGGTTCTGACTTCTTTTTTTTGTTTTGTAGTATTTGGGGTCAAATCGCTCGTTCCATCATCAGTTCCTTGGCCTTTAGCCAAACGAGATGCACTTCTGAAATGGCGAATGACAAAAAAAGGCTTTTTACTCAACATACTGTAATTGCTATGCTGCAATACAAAAGTTACATCGCAAAACAAGCTTTTCGCTGCTAAAGTGTTTTTAGCAACGACGGCCATGTTTCTTGATTGAGCCTGATGTAAGAAAAGTCAGCGCAAACTCGCTACGAGCTGAAACGTGATGTTAGAGAAAGCGATAACAAGTTTGGAATTCCAAATTTTTATTACTCTGAAAACGAAAATGTACCAACTTGAATTCTGCTTCAGTTAAGTTAAGACTTACAGTGAATACGGCAAAATTATGGTTGGAGGATCAGGTAATAACAAAATACTTTGTTGTCAAAAATTTGTCCGAATTTTTAATATTGCATGGCATTGACAAATTGACAATTGACATTGGGCCATATTGGCCAGCAAAGCTACATCTATAAAGTTAAAGTCTATTATATGATATTCTTTATGTGTAGTAAGTGGAAAAACATTCAAACCTGATCCATCTTCATATGAGGCGACTGGTATTCCTTGGTATGTAGCATATTCTATTCATCATCACAGGATATTTTTTTCTAAACTCCATTATTTTGTTAAATAAAATCCATAGTGAATTTTTAAAAAATCACTATGGATTTTCGTAAAACAACATTCTCTATCCATGAATTGATATCATATAATTTCACTTGACCATTATTGTTATTCAATATGGCAATCATGTAAATTCCATGATAAATAGCAATGTTAGATTTTTAAAAAATTTCCCGTGCATTGTAATGTTTTATTCACATAAATCACCGTCATCTCTGTAGAAATAAACTCTATTGAAGACTTATTATTTCAGTGGCACTCTAATACTTCACCAGTCACAATGATCTTTTGATTCAAACAAGCAAAATGGGGATATAGCATAAAACGTGATCATTATCTTGCCCAAACTATATAAAAATTGTTTAAAATATTCTTGTTAGTCAACTATAAAGTAGTATCAAGGATTTAGATTGGTATAACTTTGACTGCTTAGATTTCGGACAACCAACCCATGAAACTCCTGTGGTTGAAGGAAAAAGAATGTAAATTTTCTTTTCAACGGCAAAATTGCTTACATGAACATTTTGGTTTTTGAAGGGATGAATGATCTAATTGATGCCGTCACACTGGCATAACCAGCCAGAATATTTAGTCATGGATTGTAAATTTCAGATCATTAGCATTATTTATTTCTTTAGAATTCTATAGTTTTTACAGTGAGTGAACATGAAACACCTGTATATTAATGTAGCATGCTCAATTTTACATATCTGTGCAGGGTATCATTGGGTATTCCTTAGAAAAGTTGATTGCCACAAGTGACACCCTGCATTGTGGCTTTGATTGCAGTCTTTTGTGGGAGAACAATTTCATCCAGGACCAGTACCAACCACTTGCCTATAATGTTTGTTTTATTTTGACATAAGTTTTTAAAGGCATGGGAACCATTATGTAATACCAAAATGGATATTTGCGCAGATTCACACATTTCTCTATAACATTTCTTTGAAAGTTCATCACAGTTTACACAGTTGATGTGCATCCAGTTTTGCAACTTCCATTGCAAGAAATTTTATGTTATTTTTGCAAGCAGAAAATGTTGAAAGACAAATTAGAGAGTCAGTTTTGAGCTAATTCTCATGTCTTTTTTATCTTAGCTTGTGGCTTAATCGACAAAAGGGGGGAGGGGGGACGTTCAATTTCAAAGTTATTTGTGGTTTTCTGCCTGAAATCTAAAATCTACATTTTCATTTGCAAGCTGAGGATTCATACTCATAATTAATTACAATCTTTTTCAGCGGTAATCCGCGCCGTTATAAAAACCGTTCAGTCATGCGTATGATACCGAACAAAAATGTTCCATACGAAAATCAGCAATTGGGGGCGCCCGGTAAGGGAACAATATCGGAGGCAGAAGACCACTTGCAAGACATGCTAAAGACGCAACTGGACACGAAAGTCTCACTTAACAGGTAGCTTCACTGACGTAACTGCTCTATCGTGATAACTTGAATAGCTTAAACCGGGGAATATCGTTACATTTTGTAGATGTAGATTATCCAGGATAGTAAAGTCCCGAGAAGGACTATTGGTCACTTCACTGACGTTTCGAAAACTTTCGCGGTAATCATCTTGGTAGCTGTTGATTGACTCTGAAGGTGACTACCGCCAAGGTTATCGAAACGTCAGTCAACACTAGTACCTACAATCCTTCTTAAGATTGCTCTAACTTGGACTAACTATCAACATCGACAAACATGTATTTGCACGATATTTTTCAGTGTAAGACTAACCACAGGTCTGGATTAAATATTTCACTTCATGGCTTATGTAAAAAGTTTCCTAGCGCAAATATTTTCCAGCACTGCCAAATTGCCAGTGCGAGATGTATAAATGCCAGTGATTCCAGGTTGTAATTTCGTATAATATAAATTGTGTTCACTTTCCGTATTCCAAGAGCATCGAAGAAACGAAAGTTGTTCACGGAGCCGGTTGTTTACGACTCTTCACAGGAAAAAGCCAGTGGATTCATGACGTTGAGCAACTACAACAAATTTGACGTTTTGAAAGAAAAAGAAGCTGAGCTAACTGGCATGGGGCTGACAAAAGACGAAGTCAAGCTGAAAATGGTTGACTGTGGTCTCCTTAACGAGGTTCGTCAAGAAAACTGAAGTTATTTGCTCAATGAATTGACTTTTTCCTACCAGTCATTCTGGATATTTAAATCTCTCGCCAATTTCTGTCAATATGATAACTTAAAGTGCGTAAATCACCCTCAGGGAAATAATCTATTTATGTTAAGTGGACGATTTGCTATACGTATATGTTTTATAAGACGAAAATTTGATCTTCCTCGACTTCTTGAGCCTCAAAGTTGGCTTCTTTCCAGTTTGACCGTGAGGTGGTGTGACTGGGACTAGTTCACCCGGACGTGGCGTACATTGGAGAACACGCTGTTTTTCAGCGTTATAGTTTATAGTGACATTTGTAGAAAAGTCGAGGAATTTATTTTCATCAAACCTGTATTGAGTGAATTTTTCGTGGTTGAGATGCTGCACTGATGCGTAGTTTATGGATGTTCGAACGTAGTGAACTATTATGAAGGAATATCGTCACATTGAATGAATCATTAAAGGAATGCGAATCAAGTTGACTGTCTGTATTGTAGGAAATACTGGACGGCATCGTGTGATAGGGTGATAGGAAAATGAAAATTTATAAGCGATTAAATTCTTCACTTTATTATTGAATTAACATTATTTCTATAGCATTAAAAAGCAGCGTGTTTTCCAATGTACGTCACGTTCGGTGAACTAGTCCCAATCACAACACCTCAGGTCAAACAGGAAAAAAGCCAATTTTGAGGCCCAAAAAGTCAAGGTAGATCGAATTTTCGTCTTACAAAATATATTGCAAATGTTCTTGAAACCCGCCCACTCTATCTAAATTATTTTCCTGAGTCCTATATGTGCACTAAAACAGCGTCACTATCTAGTTTTGTTAAAATCCCGAGTAAGAGTAGGATTCCAAACTTTCCCGACAATCCTTAGAAAATCCCATTATTCTCACTTTCGTTCCCATGCTCCCAAGGGGAGGATGAAAATCACTGCGCTCTGTTTCTTCTGTAAATATATTGTTATATTCTACATCAAAATTTCGATACCATTAAATAGCTATACACCTTTACCATTACTGGACTCCGAGCCAAATCTATTATCAGAAAAAATACTTTTTTTGTCAGAAAAACCAGCGTAGCTATTGAAGTTACAAACTTTTTATTTTGTCAGGATTGCGTCCAAAGTAACTATGGGGTAAATCCCGAAGTTGAAAAAGACAGACGCGTTGCAATTCAAGAGAAAATACAAAGGAAGAAAGAAAGTCTTTCTCAACAGACAACCTTCTCCAACGTGCGAACAATGAGTCGCCATGCCATGGAAGTTGAGCAATCCTTAAATAAAGGAACTGAAAAGTCGATGGCGTTTTCTCATTTACTTCATTCAAGCCAAAAATGTATGAGCTGAAGTTGAAATTTAAGGCTTTCCCCACGCGGACCCCGTACCATAACCCTTTGCTGCAAGAACTTTTTTGTGGACCAAGCTCCATCATGTTCGGTGATTGTTGCCCCGAAGCAACACCATGCAGCAAAGGGTTATTTTAACAAAACTCGCTTACAGCCGAATCTGTAGTGGATTACAACCCTCACCAGACTACTCACCCTCACTATATATGTTGTCGCGCTTGTTGTGCTTTGCTGCGCATGAGTTTCACGAAGATTTTGGTGTAAGCACACACTACGTACGCCATAGTTTTGTATTTCATTAACCCTTTGCTGCATGAATTTTTTTGCGGACTGAACTCCATTGTGCTCTGTAATTGTTGCCGTGAAGCAACACCATGCAGAAAAGGGTTAACACCATCCGAAAACTTCCAAGTCAACTTTTGCTTTTTCGAAGTTTTGTTGTGCATGTGTTTTGAGTTTTAATAAGAAGCTGATGAAACCGCGAGTTTAGTTAACATTGCGTAAAGGAAGGTGGCGACAACTTTCGTTCTCAACAACCTATAAATCTGCATAGCTGCAAACTTTACAATGCAAATTCGGTCATTTTACTTCAATCTCTGCATTGAAAAATCTTATAGAAAACGAACAAAATGAATATGCGGATATTAACATTGATGAAGAATCGATCTAAATACAAGAATGTACATATATAATGCCTCTTGCATTATTAAGATCTTCACAACGTTCTTGAATTTCTTTCTAGTTGTGATAGGCAAATCGCCTTGTCTTGTCAAAATTTAATTTTCTTTGAAATTTACCATTGCTCAAGTGATTTTATACTCATTACAATCTCATTTCAGTCGATCCTGCCCTTGACGCGGTCTTGAAAGAGTTTGAAAAAAGAAGCGTATCTCAAAAGGTTGATGGGGAAAGCGATATGGGTGTCGATGGGGAAGACGAGTCCGATGGCTGTACAGATGAAGACGAAAGAATCATTCCATTAGATGAAGAGGTGATCAAGCGACATCGTTTAACGTTGAACGAGATTCGTGCTCTGCCCCGGTTTAAAGAATACGAGCCAGGCATCCCTTCAAGGGTAAGCTTAAGCGTAACAGTTATGGCAATCTATGGTTATGACAGTAGTCTATTTTCAAGCTACCACACGCACAATAAGAAATATGTCGAGTTTATCAACTTATTGTGACTACATCCAACCTTTTATAGACGCAATTTTCCAAAGTTTGGATTAATGCTGTTTTGGTGGCGCCAGGGTGAGGGAGGGGGGTAGATCTCGGGTGGCTGATATAAGTAAAAATAATAGAAGTTGAATTTGAAAACTTTCCAGGTTTGAAAACTCTTTCTGAGGTTTCACCTAGACGTTTTTTTCCAGTTATCCGTGTATCTTTGTTGAATTTTTATTTAAGGTTTTATACATCAAAAACCTCAGTAAGAAAGTTACAGACGCCGACCTTAAAGCTCTGTTCAACCGATTCATAGACGAGAGCTGTGCTGTAAACATTCGGCTGATGAGCGGACGCATGAGAGGACAGGCATTCGTTACGTTTGAAGGTTTGGCCATTGAAATTACGTCGAAAACACGTGCACTTGCACGTAAGATGCATAAATTACTTATGTCAATGAACTTTGTTTGTAGATAAGAGCATCGCCATTGCTGCATTTGAATTAATAAATGGTTATCAGCTTTATGAGCGAACTGTTGTCATTCAGTATGGCAAGAACGACAAGTTCGGGTAAGGGCTTGGAGACCTTTATGTATATTTTGTTCGGAATTACAACAATCACGTATTTGGCAATCGTGGTTTAATTACATCCTTTAACGTTTAAAAGAAGTTGGCTGTTAAAATTTTTACGACATATTTTAAAGTGCTACCCTATTTCATAATGGATACAAATATAATGCTTCAATGTGTGTGTTTAGTTCCTGAGTGACGTGCAACTAAATTCATTGAAGATGGGTGTACGTCGACCATTTTGAATGCATTTTTTCAAAAAATTAACCAGTTTATTTTTGTAGTAGTTTTACAAGATATTTATCCTATTTGTAGTTATTTACGTTAATGATAAGCGATACTCGCGAAAGTCATGAAGGGGAGGTGCAGCCTTACCAAAATAAGCTTTTTTTAACCATCTTATGACGCATACTGCGACTGTGATTTTCAGCAACAATAAATTTATTAACCATTCTCAAGGTTATCACTGTCAATTCAGCGTTTAGGTAAAAAACTTTAAAGTGCCTTTAACATATTTTTGAAATGTAAACTTTGTCCTAATTATTTACCAGTATAAATAATAACGTGTTTCATCTTAAATCCATGTTTCAGTGACAAGTAAAACCAAAGAAATACAAATGTGAAGTTTCCCAAAACGACGTGCGTTACGTCTTTGGTCAGAAGCAACATTGTCTTCGTGCTTACTAAAAAGAAGCGAGTCGATTTTGATCAGGACAACCATCCCGTCACGTTTTGGTCACGTCAGGTCCCGGTGATAACAACATGACCGTGAATGGTGAGTCAGTATTTCAACTATGCTCTTATAAAGATGCTTTAAAATTCTTCAAACAGAAACTAGAATGTGTTTTGTGTCATGCTGAACGGATGAAATAGCTACTTCACGAACGTGCAGGTTTTCTGTGCAAGATTTCTGTCTTTGCCGCTTGCGTGTGGTGTGTACGGCTAGGATTCTCGGCTCTTTTATATAATCACCCGAAAGTGCACTTTTTATGATAAGTATGTCGTTGATAAATATCGTAGCTATAACGTTTAAAGAACATCGTTCACCATAAATGCAAGTCGCGTGACGTCATCCCTACGTGTTAGCTATAACATGCCATTGCACTTAATGACCAATCAAGTTGCTCGTTTTCACACCCTGTTTAATCGAATAACAAAACGTATTTGAATTTAATCGTCAACTTATCTATATACTCCGATACATTTTACAACATTTTTTCATACATTCCTATGCCTATATGTGTAATAAATGAAAGCATTAAACAGTTCACTTTCTATGATGTGCATTTGTGCCCACAAGCTACGACACAGTTGTTCCTCATGTAAGCTTCGAAGATTTTATGGGTGCAAAAGCCATTTGACTTCCATTGCTTGCAGTTTTGATTTTTGTCCTTGCAAACTATATTGTGAAAAAATTAATGCATTTTGTTTACAAATAAATTTATCTGGTATGCAAAATTTCTACTGTAGACTACAGGCACAGAATAGACATCTAACAGAAGGCCCACTCGGCTAAATCGTGGCGTATTTTTTCACTACGCATGCGTGACTTCCCAGCAAGATACTTTCACAAAATCAATATGGAATAGTATTGCACCAGAATGTTATATTACTAATAATTCACGTTTAAAGCACAAGTTTGCCGTTATTTTTACAAAGAGTTATCATCTTGCGAAGGAGATAAGGTTTCAAGCTTTTGTAGTGCAAAACGATATATTTGTAAAAACATTTATATTTTCTATTGCGATCTAGCTGAAGTATCTTGCTGGAACGCGTGTCTGCTTAGAAATTGCTTCAGAAAAGTAGGGGACACGAACATCAAAGGTTCCGACACGAGTGGACCTTCTGTTATGATATCTATTCTGTGCTAAAGGTGTCCAAAAAAAACCTGGAACCCGCATATATTAATTATAAATTGGCTGAAATTAATATTCACAATAATGTAATTAGCATTCACAACAGTTTAGAGTCTGCGCCTCTGAGATTTCATAAGGTTTGCACAGTATTAGTAAAGAAAAACAAGTTAAAATTTAAAAGTACTGTCGTACACTGATTTTCATCTCAAATTTATTACGCAAAATCTTTGTAAAATCAAAGCGATGTTAAATAAGTAATAACAGCCACTAAAATGTGATCATGTTTTTCATAAACTTCGACGAACATGGACAAACTAGCGTAACTAAATTAAACAGGCGGAAAAAATATCTATGGCAGACTAAATTATTTCTTGCAGATGTCATTTTAATGCATACATGATTATTTGCCCGGGCTCCGTTTTTTGTGCGACACCTTTTGGAACACTGATAACTTGAACTCTTGTGGGAACGGAAAATCGTTCTAGTTAGTGAGGTTTAAGTTGTCGCGGATGTAGTTGACTTTTTTGTGTATTAGGTCAGTATACAAAAGCATTAGCAGCTTCACTTGTCATTTACAATTGTAAGCTACAACAAAGCAATATACAGATAGTTCAAGTGTGATTAAATGCTTTGAAAGATTCGTATTTATATAATGAAAAACTCCATATGCTATATAGATCAGTAATCTCAAAGTTGTAACACCATTGAGGCAAATTGATCAAAATAAACATTTGAAACTTTATTGCTCCTGTAATTTACTAATTTCTTGTTGTTTGAATCGAATTTACAATTTCGACTTATGAAATTTTAACCCTTGAGGGTTAAAGAAATTTATAAATTATGAAATTTTATTCCTTTAAGCGTTTTGAGATTTAAAGTGCCCATATCACCCTCAAGGAAATAATTTATTTAGATAGAGCGGACTATTTTAACTCAAAAAATTGATCTTATTTTACTATTCGGGCTTCAAAGTTGGCTTTTTTCTTGTTTGACCGTGAGGTGCTGTAGTAACACTTTTCATAGGAAAGTTTTCGTATGTAAACATAAATATTAGGCGCGCAAAGCACGACCCTGACCTTCGTTCTTTAAGCCACGAAAAAAACTTGAAGCAGTATAATTTTTCCAGTAAAGACTGACAGAGAATGATGGATAAATGATTTGCTTATTCAGATATGTATCTGACTTATAATACCTACATTGTTTACAGGTTTGACAGCAATTGTTCTTCATGAATAATTGATATTCGTTCTCAGCATACATCACGCAGTATTTCTCCCATTGTTTGCAGTTTGTATTTAGATCGCTTGCACACATCGCTCCTACTGCAATTGAAATAATTTTGCGAATTCAATATTGAGCTTGTTTCCCAGTAGAACACATATAAAAAACATAACAATATTATGGCTAAATGCATAGGCGAAAGAAGTTCGATTATTTGTGAGAGGAGAATACATTGGGCGTGTATTGTCTTAAAAACGTTCTGTTGTTATAAACCGTGGTCTTGAGTACGATGATCAGTAAATGGATTGACCCGGTTTTACTTTGTCTTTTAGGCAATAAATACGAAAATTAATCTTAATTAGGTCGTACTTTCTTTATTTTATCATACATTTGATGAAACATTGCCAAAACTTTCACTTACTTTTTCTTCTTTCGCATCTTTCTCCAGTGTAAAGGGATGAACATGTGCAAGAGAATTTGTTTCCATTGTTACTGCATGTCCCTGAGTTCAAGCACGGAGAAGAGTTGCATGGGAGCACTACATATTTAAAATACGTCAAACAACAGTTTTAAGGAACAGAATATGGAATATACAGAAGGGCCATCTCATTTTTGTACCATGCCTATGTTATTACGCATGGGATTACTATTATAGCAGGCAATCATTTGCCTGTATTGACCAATAGAATTGATGAATTAGCCATTATTCTAACTACATTTACATGCAGCACCGAGTTTCACTAAGTGGACCTTCTGTATGCATTTTTTTCTGTAGTTAAAATTTCCGAAGTGTCCGCAAGTATAAATTTATCTTTATCGTTAATTTTGGAGAGGAGGGATGTTTACTCGTACTCAGTTGTGCCTGGCTGGTTCTTTTGAAAAGCAATTCAGTTTCAATTCATTAACCCACCCCACCCCTACCCCACGAATGGATGCTCAAGCGACGGCATTTTCAAAACTTTAATTATATATCAAATTTTCACAAGTTTTTGTTATGTCTAAAAAATAGTGATGTTTGTTTGTAAATGTGTACAAATATCTCGTCAATACTATAGAATGGTGAAATGCGCATGTTATACTCATGATTAATTACAGATGTACCAAGTGCTAGTTACCTTTGCGTTCGCACTGCTTGCCGTTATAGCCAGCAGGACAATTGCAGCTATAACTATTACCGACGTCTTTGCAAACTCCCAGATTGAAACAGGGCGATGATGAACACGATTTCACAGCTATAACGTAGAATAATGCACGAGATGATGAAAAACTAGATTGCATAATAAGTTGAATTCTCTGCGCTAATTCCCCTTGATTTTTTAGCATACAAACACACAAGTTATTTTGGGTTGTTCAAACATGACAAAACGATGTTTTCTATGTAACAGGATGTTCAAGTTGCTCAAATATGTTCTATACTTCAACTTGTGCGTTTTTTTCCTTTCGAAGAGCTTACCAGCGGTTTGCTTGCGACAGGTTGCACAGCAGTTCTTCTTCATAAAGCTTTCGAATCCCTTCTTGGGATTGCAATATCCCTGTTTGCCCCATGAGTCGCAATTTTTGTCATTGTCGATGCAATCTACACGAGATACACGTTAAATAGTTAAGTGAAATCTTTCTGACAGGAAGTACCCAACAACTTTTGAACCCCCGCTAAAACATTCACGGATTTTACCGGGAGAGGCAATGACAGATAAAACTCTAGTTAGTTACTGTCGAAACTTATAAGTTGGCAAGTGGCAACAAAATTTATCCGACACAAGTTATGCTTTGATCAACCAAAATTCGTCTCAGTATGCACAAAACTATACTTATACACTAAGGTAGGTCACATCGTCTCCTCTATATAGAAAAGGGGCTGACCACTAGCTTTTTTATACTAACCGCAACTGTACAATAATTGAGCCTGTTTCTTGTCCAGTTTGCTCAAGCGATACCGCTGACCCAGCCTAACGTTGCCTGGATTGTTTCCTTTTATTGTTATGGTGGATGAACGGCCATCTTTCGAGAAGGCTCTGGAGCCATAATGCATTACGCTGTTGTAGTCGTAACCGACACCAAGATCGTTGATTTTTGACGAAGAATATTTTCCAAAGTTAAATCGCATCGCTTAAAAAATATAAATATTGTCATGTGGATGTTTTGCATGAAGAAGTCCATACCTAAATTGATGTGATTTTTTCATAATCGCATTACAAATATTTGGAAATTGTAGTTAAGGCTAATGTGATTGCATTCGATTTCAGCCCACGAGTGATTGTCCTTACCAGGAATAATGTTCTCCCAATGAATAGTTACGTAGCTGTCTCGATCTGTTCTCGATTGCTCGTGCCAGAAACCCATAGCATGACCTGCAATTAAACATCTTTCACCATAAACAAAACGTCCTTGACGATTTCATCTAGTGGCGAGTTTAAAAAGCACGCGTGATTCTTTAACTTTAGTTAAAAAAGTAGTCGAACTTCTTTAACTTTTCAGTTCTTGCGTACTGCCTTATCCAGTTGAAAAACTTGCTTGTTAGCCCTCATCAGCCATCATGCACCTCGTGGAAATCGAGAGCGATTGGTTTTGTGAATTTTTGTTGTTGACATTTTTTAAGAAGCGGACGACTCTTCGCTAAATGCACGTTAAGTCATTTTAATTGAATTTTTGTTTAGTATACATTTAAAATACCTTAACGTTGTATTTAGTAGCAACTTTGATCTTCTCGAGAAATGCCTTTTGAAGTAAACTATCAAGTTTATAGTCAGAAACATGAGTAAAACAAAAAGGGTTGACAGCCATTTGTTTTCGCTACTCGCTATCTATTCGCTATCCAATGAAAATTAGATTGCCAGTAGAGTAGCCAATCAAATTAAAGCATTTGCAATAGACTACTATTATGATCCTACTAATAAAGTTTATGAAAATTGTCAAAAATCAATAATTCACCTATTTCGTGTATGACAACACCAATGTGATCACAACCTTTGCCAATGGAGATTGTTTGTCTTCCGCCCCTGCGACCAACTTGCGAGTAACATCTATATATGAAAAATGCAAGTCAATGGCAAAGTCGTTTCTCCAGAGGTGGTAAAATTTTTGCTAAGACATGCCAAATTAAGCAACCAGTGGAGTGAAAATGATGTTTTTAAATAATTACGAGCTGATTTTGAAGCCCCACTCAGTGAGAGTGTGGGTGAGCTTTTAGAATACGGGCGTTTGTTGTACAATATATATAAACATTTTAAAACAACGTGAAATTCAATCCATGTATTATAGAAAAAGTTTTTTTGTGATCCAATCATAATCCCCTCATAAATTTCTTTACAAAGAGTCAGACCCAGAGCCCTACATACGTAGGAGTTGGGAGACCGGAGGTAATTTGCCTGGCGTTTGCCATTTTATTCCAAATGCCAGCAAATTTAGAACATTAAATAGGGGAAAAACAAGTTTTCTGTTGTGTTTTCTTATTCGTGAATAGAGAGCGATCGCTATCTTTGGAATTCAGTTGTTTATAAATGTCATAATAATAGAAAAACATTTATTTAATCCAGTGGATGTAATTTATATTGGATTATCTGGCTGTTTTTGCCACAAGGGAGCGAGTAGATTTCTATTCTTTATAGCTTTGATTTGCGCTATTAAAACGCAACATAATATCATTGTAAAAGAATTTTATAATTTATCTCCTAGCTAAAAAATGGATTTATTTTGCGCTTTTGGAACAAAAATGGTGGCTTGGTACCCAAGTGACCATATTTACCTAATCACATTGGTCATAATACGAAATGTAGAGAACAATGCGTGCCCCAACTCTTATAAATATAGGGCTCTAGTCAGACTTACCCTTCTCCTTTAATGAAGTAAATGTAATCCCTGGGACGTTTAGAAGCGTCCACGTTTGTCACATCTTTCCATTTCCCCAAACAAGGTAGCGTCTCTTCCCATGCTTTAATGGCAGCTCGAATCACACTCTTTGCATACTCTATACAGTGTGCGAACGAAGTTGAGTCTATTGTAATTCATCAACAGGCATCAATTATTTTATGTATAAAATAGTATAGATTAAATTTATTTGATAATAACAAATGGTTAAAGGAGTTAGTAGACGTGCGTTTCACTTATAGCAATTGATAATTGATAGATCGATTTCTGCGTACCCAAAAACTTTTTAATGGTGCAATCAATGAACGTTATATATTTATTATTTACTTAACATGAAGTGAAGGTGTACTCACGTCCTAAATCATTTCTAAAAATGTACGCAAGTTTATGAGTTTGCCATAAGTTGCTTCCCGTAGATATTTTTCTCATTACGGCACGCTTTCTTCGTCTATTTCTCAACGTTTTCATTACGTCGATGGGTGGCATTGCAATGTCACCTTGAAACAAGAATTTATCCTCTTCGCTACGTTGAATCGGTTTGCCTACAAGTAGGAAAAAAACGCTTTGGCGTTCATTGTGCATAATTCGTTCAAGAGATGCAAAGATTTTGGCAAAGTCGTCAGACTCGTTGCTCCCCGCTGAGATCCTCATCGATTCCAACTAACATTGTCTCATGTAAATTGAATTTCTCGCTTTTCTGGAATAAGTGGCCATTCTTTTAGTTGCATTAGTTTGACAGGGTCATCGGTCTGGCTTATTGTGCCCGGTGTTGAAATGTATCCAAATGTTCTTTTCGTAAAACTGTTAATGGCAAAGCTTAACAAATCAACAAATCTCTACTCAAGGAGACCACACACATGGTTATGTGGAGGAAGCGTTTTATTTTGCCGGTCATGCAAACCTGAATTTTGGAATTATAGAATGAAATTAAGTATAATGTAACTAACTGGCTATAGAGTCGTTAGGGTGCTGATTAAATACGAATAGAAATACATTATTGTCCTAATCTAAGTTGTACTGACAAGAGAGAAAGTTGGTTCTGGTCATGTGTCGTCTGTTTTTATGCAACATTCTAAGCGATTGAACTATGACTCCAGTTGACGAGCTTATAACCAAAAAAGCAGTAAGTTTTACTGAGATTATCTTTGATACTGAGATAATCAATTTTGATTATCATTTTAACTTTGTATTGAGAAGCTGAGTTTGTTACATTCATCTAATTTTAACAATGAAAATGCTTTGAAAATAAAGAAACAAGAAGTTTTATTCTTTTGGGCTCCGGAGCTCTGGAATTTGCGCCGTAAAACCTTCCATATAAAATCTGTCTAAAATTAACAACATTCAGGGAAATGCCTCTTGTTGCAGTGGTTAACTCTCGGCGCTCGTCTTATAGGATTGGTTTTAGAACTATGGGCCCACTCTTTTATCGTTTACTGCTTACGTTGCCAAAAGTTTTATTCAATAAATGTAATTATTAAATAAAAACAACAAAACGCGTGCGCTGATTGGTCAACAGCTCTGTTTGCATAAGCCTGTGCAAAACAGATCTAAGCTCACCCAATCAAATTAGTCAATTATTCAAAGAGAATTGGAAAATCAATCAAGAATACCCTTTAGAGGAAAAATTAAAGCATTGTTTTAGAATTTTTCTGTTTCGCATTATTGTTTATTTTATAAAAGAAATAAAAGATTTTTTTATGTTTGCATTGGCTTAAGCAAATCTTGAGACGTTTGTGAGAGCTTTCGAGTAGGTGCCATCCTCGACTTTCGGTCTCAGGCTTGCACTGATCTACTCTGGAGTTCTCCCTAAGGTCTCCTCAGATTGCACAAACCTGTGCAAACAATTTCTTAAAAATGGCATGAAATTCAAAAGAAGAATCCATGGAAAAATTCTGTAAGTAGTCAACACTCCAATCAAATTACGACAACGGGTTTTTCTGCCTGACTAAATATGCCCAAATGTACCGTCCTCCTCTGCTACACCACTGGTTACCCCCACGTTATCCCAACCTTACTTCTCGCATGTGCATTGGCATTTATGATGATGTCAAATATAGTGGGTTTCATGCTATCGTCCACTTCTTGTCGACCGTCAGTTGAGTTTCTCATGTGTTTCAAGATTTCTGCCCAGTTTGATTGGTCGTCTCCAATATCGCTTCCCGCTATACTTTGAGCTGAGGAAAAGAAATGTTGCGTTATTCCAAAGCTTGCTTTCTTATTTGTATAAAGATCCAAGAAGTTTCAGGTTCAGAGAAAAACTTCAAAATGTCAACTCGAACACCAACTTCATTATGGGACATATTGAATTACTGACATGGTTTTACCATTGTTCGAAAGTTCTGAAAACGCCAGCGCACCCTGGAAAAAACAGATTGCAGGCGCATGCATGCACCAACTGCTTCTAGCAAACGTAGTGAAGGTGATAATATCTCTGGTGTGCTCTGGCTCAAAAATGAAGTAAAATAGGTTTCATTTCTTTGTCCTAATCCTATTGTATTTCTTCTTTTCTAAGCTGCTTGACCGATATTATTTTAACCTGGACGATCTCTATTTACAAACATGTAACGATATTATTTTATTGATTCGGCATGCAGAAGCAACAAAAATTTTGTCCGGGTAAAGTCATATTACTTATTTATAGACATGTAAAACTCTTTTCATACTTTTGAACTCTAAATCTAATATTTCCGCAGTTGATAATGGCATATTTCTTTCCTTGCATGCCGCTGGCTGGCGATAGGGATCTGAATATTTGGTGATGCATAAATAAATCAGTACATGTGAAGACCAGTTGCGTAGCTAGTCTGCAAAGTTTTGTCGTACCATGTAAATTTAAAGTCATTTGCATTATTTATTTTTTTAGATCTTTAGAAATGCATTGTTTTTAAAGCAATAAACACGTAAATGTTTACATGGCACTACCAAACTGGTCGATAGGCTACGGATATTGATTTTCAAGATCTTTTTCTTGAAGAATGAGAATATAATAATTGTGTCTTATGTAATAAAATAATGCATGCGTTTCGTACTCGGAACTTTCATGTTGTTTAAATTACCTTTGGTCATGGTGGCTCCCAGCAGAAATGTAAGCGAGATAACATACAAAATCATTTTTTGCTCTTTGCAAGACCTAGTGCTTGCGTTCACTGTGTCCAGTTCTTCTATCTCTGGTTGATTCAGTGCCCAACTTTGGCTGCTTACTCAGTTCAACCTCACAACTTATAGCCTCAATTGCACTAATTATAGACTTTGTAAGATAGAGTGGTAGAGATTAGCACATTTCGTCATTGGATCAGTTGAAAGAACCACCCATCATGTTTGTAAACACCCACTTGAACGTTTACCTATGCCATAGTGTTCATATTTGTGTTAAAGTATTTTGCCCTAAGAATGAATGCAAATGAGGCACAAAGCCACAAACCACAATTTATATTTTCCCGATTCTTTGATTTATTTAAAATGCAATTCTGGTGAACATAATCTTTTTGTTTTCATGTGCATGTCGTACGAATTAGAGAGTAAAAATCCATTCGATCAACAGATCAACACACTAAGATCAACAAACATTTACAAAGAAGAAATCAAACAAATATGTGAAAAGTACCTTCAAAGCAAAAGAGAGCTCAATTTCATTCGACTTTTTCGTAGCACAACATAAACACTCGATTTGGTTGTCATAACTATTTTTATGAATAAATTGTTCAAATTGTCAAAGGTTTGCTGAGAGGTTTGAGTTCGACTATTTTGGTCAAGTTTATTTCATATGTCTTCCAAAAGTAACTTTTTCAATAACTATTGGACATATCAAGTATTTTATACGATAGCTTCGTTTGAGTTGCAAAGTTCGGATCGGTAGATATAAACAAGAAGCTAATTCAGGTAGGCCATCAGTCAAACAATAGAATTACTTAATTACAAAAACAAATCAAAAATAATTACTGAGACTTTGAAAATACTTAAAAAAAACAAAATAAACCTAAGCCCATTTTTATGACGTAAGAGAATTAAACAGAATTGATAAAGGCAATGGAAAGGCATTGAAAATTGAGACTAAATAAACACGATGGTAAAAAATGCTCTAATCTTAAAACTTACCTCAATAAAAACTTACCTCAATGAAAACTTACCTCATAAAGAATACCAACGTAAATTGAGAGAACTGAAAACGTCAAGGTTAAAATGATATCAAGGAGGTCCATGCTCAGGACGTGCACCCAAAAAACGCAAATCTAGGTCTAGTTTGTGCGTGCTTGCGCATGTTCACCCGTCTATGAGTAAGAAGGTCTATAGAGAGTAATAAACTTGCGAGACTAACACATTAGTTTCATTTGATGTATTTTAACCTGCTATCGAATATACCAAATAGAACGTCTATAAAAACATACAACTGAGCATTGCACAAACTGTTAAAATACTAAACTTAGATCTGTCAGGATATGACATCCAGGTCCCCGAGTATCTATAGTTTAAATCAACACAACGTAGATAATGGAACGTGTTCAACAAATTGCGGAGTTTCGTGTTGAATAGTTGAGTGTTTAAAAAGTACACACCCTATATTTCGAAAGCATTAACGTACGTTACTAGGAATGGTGTCAAGTTCCATAGCGTTGATGCATTATTCGATGTGTGGGATCCTATTACCAAGGATTATTTAGCATAAGTAATCCTATCAAGATGTAAACAAAGAAATGTAAATAGCAACAGTTAGGAAACCGATAAGTAGCACCTACAACAATGTCTGCAGAAACTCTAGTGTCTTTGCCAAAAATTTCAAGGAACGACATGTCTCGACCGTCGCTTTACAGCAGCAGTAGCAACAGTGGAAGCACAAGCAGCTGCACTTCACGTCAAGCGCTTAGAGGCGCGTTGTCAAGGTCATCTACTTTGGGTAGGTTGCTATTTAAAATCTTATTTTAATTGTTGAAGTGCAAGATTGAATTTTCTTGCAGCATAAAAGGTGGGTATGTTCATTTAAATAAAAATAAAGGTTAAGTCCAGTGGATGAATAGGATATCTCAGGAGAAACTGTATAAAAAATCAATAAACAAAATAATAAAGACGTGTTTATGACCTTTCTTCTATCTCGAATGGTTCGTCTCTCGAATATTTTCAAAAACCATTATCTTTGCCCTCAAATATTAGCAAAATTTTTTGATATGTTTATCGCACATGAGACAAGGCATTCCAAAAACTTGAATTATTACTGTATGTCCCTATAATTTAAAAACAACAATAATATATTTCCAAAAATTTTTAACTCATAGAATGGAAAAAATTTTCAAGAGACAGTACTTAATTGACTTATGCTAGAACAGTGTATAGATCACGTTTATACAAAACAAATTAGTTTTCGCCGTGGAAGCCAGCGGAATCATTCATCAAAATTTTTGAAAAATTTGTGTTGATGAGATACCATGTAAAGGAGCCGACCAAGTCAAGTTTAAAAATGCAGCTATTCCTTCAGTAATTGCTGACACAGAGTACTCGATCAGAATTGAAAATCCCAAGCAGATCTCTTTCAAAATTTCTGCAGGTTCTGCCAAAGAACTAAGTTATTTATGATACTGAGGAAGAGAATTTGTTTTAGATGCAGTTGAGAGATTTCAGCAAAAACATACGGTAGAAAGAGGCTACAAAATAATAAGTAATCGCTGACAACTGTGGTCTGCTAGGTTTCTATTTGAATCAATATATGAGTAAAATAACTCCCCCCCCTTTCCATCACCAATGTTCCATGGGTATAGTTGTAAATTAAATAAAATCGCTCTATTTACTATAATAAAATTCAAAATTATTGAGAGGCTAAGCCCCCTCAAGCCCTCCAAACTCCGCGCTTCCTATAAGGCAAACGTAAAATACTCCGAAGAGAAAGAAATCTAGTCATATAATGAACAGAACATTTCTCTTGTAGTTCGGTACAACTTATAAAACGCATTGCCTACCGAAATGAAGTGTATTTGCTAATGCGATAGTCAATTAAATTTTCATGGATTCCAACAAAAGAAAAAACACATTACGAAAATTGTTGCATTAAAAGACGCATAACAGCAATCATACTTTTTAAAAATTGAGCTTTTATAAAGAACACTTTATCGTACATTTTGTCAATTGAAAATCATTGGAACGAAACCTTTAGTAATTAAGTTACACAGCACTAAATAAACAAAAAAAACCCACTCAGATGGGAAATATATCCTTAGCACAAAGGTAAAAAAATATACAGCATGAATAAATGAATATGCCCCTCCCTCCAATTGTCATATTATCTTTGCGTTTGCGTCTACTATTATTTCTACCTTTTTGTCTACTTTTGTGTCAACTTTTGTGTTTACTTTTTTGTGTACCTTTGTGTCTACCTTTGTGTCCACTTTTGTGTTTACTTTTTTGTATAACTTTGTGTCTCCCCTTTAGTTTACATTTGTGTTCGCTCTTTTGTCCATCAATTTGTTTCAGTGCATTTTTTCCTACCGTCTACCTTTATTTCTACCTTTTTGTGTTCCTTAATTTTTGTGTGTCTTTCTGTCAACTTTTTTGTCGCCTTTTTATCTACCTTTGTGTCTACTTTTTTGTTCACTTTTGTTTCTACCTTTTTGTGTACTTTTTTATGTGCCTTTTTGCCTTGTGTCTACCTTTTTTCTACCTTTGTGTCTACCTTTTTGTGTACTTTTATGTTTACCTTAATTTTTTCATACCAAATGTCTTTTATATTTGCTTGTTAAGTGTTGCCTTTTGATATTTTCGACTTTTCCAGCACATCCTCCACTCCAAATACTGAAATAATCCATAACTATCTATTTGTATCATTGAATACTCAAAAACTTTGCATATCTCATATATTATTTGCATATCTCATATATTATTTGATAGCTACTTTGATATTATCAAAAATGATTAAGGAATTAAGAAAATAGAAGCTTCAAGGCAAAGCTTCTATTTTGCTGTAGCCAAGTGTCTGAATAATTTACAAATATCTTAGGTTTCGTCTTTGCGATTTACAATGAATTTTATATTGTTCTTGTATATGCATTGTACCTATCATAGTTTTTATTCACATTTTTGTATAGTTTTTTTACAATAGGTCTTATTTTTGATTTTATTCGTCTCTAATTGTGTTTAACTGAAAAACATTGATAACGGATCTTAATTAACTGAAGTTTCAATCTTATAATAAATTCTCGCCAATTATAATAATTATAATAATAATATCACATCTTTACACCAGGTTCAAATGAAACGAAGAGGAATGGTTCAAGAACAGAATGCCTCACGTCTTTATCAGCATTATACAGATCTACGTACAAACCTTACCAGTTCACTCACATGTATGGCACGCATTACAATCAAGATTTTCAGGGAAGGTTTGTTCTTCCACCGCAGCCAGAAAGGTAAGCTTTAGCAGTGGCATACTCAGTATGGATGTAAGTAGGATTCCTAAAATTCTTTTTTCACCCTGATGATTTACTGAAAAGATTCAGAATATGATTGTGAAGCAAATTCAGCAACCACCGATGCCATAGCAAACTCGATGATTTCAGCGGCACGTATTAGCGAGGCTCATTCATATGTTAATGTCGTGCCGTATATTGAGTTATTTTGAAATGAATTGTTTTCTACGCATTGAGACATGTATATATATGAATTTTTGGCCCTGCCCTCAAATAAACGAGTTGCTAAGCCACTGTTTGCTATAAAAGATATCTAGCCTTGTTTATTTATCTCTAACTTTGACTTTTTTCCACAGATATCGATACTTGTTTTGTTTTTCTACATGACGAAGCCGTAGCGTAGCAATCTCCTATCGGGTGGTATTATACTGACCACTTCCCACCCCATCCCTCCAATTGTCAAGCTTGCTACGCCAGTGTAACAAATAATGTGTGCATTTCTTTTACAGGCAAATAAGTGCAAGGTATGCACCAGTAAACTACTTATCGCTGAAGACAACTTACCAAGAGGAATTTCGTGATCAAGAGCGCATCGGAAAACCTTTGATATTGCCCTGCTCCAAACACAGAAGGAATAAGCCGCATCCACAATTGAGAAACACATGGAATTACCCAAACACCGTATGTATATACAAAAATGCTTATGCGCATTTGACTTTTTTGTCTTTCATTGTTACACAAAGAGATAGAGTTACTAAAGTTCTATGAATTCACTTACTGACGAATGCCTCATATTATTTTTGACACGTGTCAATGATTCGACTATCACTGTTTCTATTCTCTAAAAAACGAAAAGCAGAATTTTTTCGTCAAAATAATTCATAGTCACAATAAGAATGAGTGATTTATGGCAATGAATGTCCTGGCTTGATGTCAAGACGTGAAAGTATTGTCACACGGTTTGAAAATAAAAGAAAAAGCCGAACTGCATCCCAACCATGACTTTCAACTTTTTAGCTATGTAGTCAGCTTCGACTGGTGCTTTTTTTCCTAAAACTTTTTCTCAATTATATATAGTACTACAACTTAACTCGTTCATATTGTTCTCGTTCGTATCAAAATTTTTTTCTTTAGTACAGGTAATAGTAGCTCTGTTTAGAGTGCAATTACGGTACGGATAAACTTGCACGAGTGAGTTTTTGACTGCAGTAAAATAGTCGTAATTGCACGAGAAATCATACTATTACTTTTAATAATAATAATTAAGAAGTAAAAGATGTTTACTGTATTCGCACAGGCTTATACAAACCGAGGAGACCTTTGGGAGAACTCGAGAACAAACCAGTGCAAGCCCGAGAACGAAGGTCGACGGTTACACCTGCTCGAGAGCTCTCACAAACGTCTCCGAGGTTTGCATAAGCCAGAGCAAAAACGAAAGACATCTTTTGTTTCTTTTATAAAATAACAATACTGCGATACAGACAAATTTAAAGTAAATGTTTTAATTTTTCCTCTAAAATGTATTCATAATCGATTTGCAAATTCTCTTTGACTAATTGATTGTTATGATTGATTTGATTGGTTGAGTTCAGATGTGTTTTGCACAGGCTAATGCAAACACAGCTCTAGACTAATCAGCGCACGCGTTTATTTTCTTTGTAATATGCTTTGAAATATTTCTCCACCAGTAGAGCCCAGTCTTTTCACGCAATGTAACACATGACCAACAAAAGAGAAGAAAGAAATAACTTGTACAAACTACAAAGCTTCAAAAACAAAACACAAATCCTTTTTTGTCTTAATTTGGCAAACACACCTTTTCAAATGAGACTTAACGTCAATATACACAGTTTTTGACAATTACATTTTTGTAAAGGAAGCCGTAGCCAACAATGACTAGAAGGCATTTTGCTATGGTTGTTTGTTTTCGTTTGTAATGTGCCAAAAGACTAAAGCGTTTTTTGTTCAAAATAGAAACTATTATGCGCAAGATACTTAGTTACGAACTTTGCATAACATAAAATAGCACATAAAGTTATAAACAAACATCAATTTTGGAAATGTATTTTCACCCGAAACAATCATTGTTAGTGCACTTCCGTGGATGCACAAATTTACAGAATAACACAATTTTTAATACAACTACAAACTTACATGAAATTTGGTTTTAAAAGCTAAATTAGATAACACCCGTCAGCCGTCACATGTTAGATGATTGTTGCACCAGCAAAGGATATCATCCCAAAGCTTTTCATTTCATAGGTATCTATTTATTTTTTTGTATTTCATAACTTCCAGTTTCAGTTAATTTAGCATTGTGAAAAACATAGATACATACATGCATCATTATTTTGAAACAACATTTTTCTCGTCATTTTTTACAAAAACTAATGGCTTTAGTAAATAGGTTTTGTACAAATCCCAAATGTTTCAGGGAGACACACATGTAAATTTATATTGAATATATCCTGTTGAATTCTTTGATATAATCGATCTAGTTGTACTTGCTGCAATGTTTCAGATATGTGTAAAAAATGAACGATGTCATTGTTTTTCACAGTTTCCACAATTGATATTTTCCATTGCAAAATACGTATTCAATAGTAAGCATAATAATTGACTGAATAAAGATAAAAACCCACCGCCTTTAATGTCAAAATACTTTTCTATGATTATCTATGAACAAAATCAAAACAGACTTCGGTGAAAACCAGTGAACTCTTCAATAACTAGACGGCTAACTTCGTCGCCATCTTTGAAGCCACTTATGATCGTCGCCATCTTTGAAGCCAGTTATAATCGCCGCCATCTTTGAAGCTACTTATGATCGCCGCCATTGAGGGCATACGAAGGCAAAATATATCACTTCAAAATTACTGGATTTTCTCACAAAACCCTTCTCTTTTAGCCAGCATGGTGGCTTAAAACCTTGAATAATGTTTGGACTTCCGTAAAAAAACAAGTTTGACTGACATCTGTAACTGTTAAAGCTGGATTTTAGGAGTATGAAATGCGAACTTTGTTTTTGCACGTTAAAATATCTGCTCACCAAAAATGACGAAAAATCAAGTTACATTTCATAGGTAAGGCTAGCATAAGAAAGTCAATATACATAGGCAACCTTTCGAAAAAAGAATTACAAGTCACTTTAAAAAAAAATACTTTGAATTACTTGAATACATTGTACAATTCACTGCCTATATATTTGTTACAAGATTTAGTTATGTTAGCAAAATTTTATGGATGAAAATGAAACTAAATTAAATCAAACATTTAGGTTTCCACTAAAACAACCCACCAAAAGTGAAAGAAGGTAGTGAGAGAAACCAACAATTGTCCAAATTTTAATGTATCGCGCTCCAGTACAATCTGCAGCAATCATTTCTCTAAATACGACTTCACCACACCACCTTCCGTAACCAACTACAGACTAAAACATGCTGTTGTGCCACCCTGGGTCACACTATGGTATTTCCGGAAAAGCACGTAGAAAAGTCAAATTGCCATTTGATGTAAAGGCAATAACAGCACTTACACCATCAGAAAAGGTTTGTCACGATCACTCATACTGCAAGAATTTTGAAGAGACATTTGAGTCTTAGAATGAAGAAAGCACAAAAACAGCCCGAGAAGAAAAATGGAAAAGAAAAATTAAAGGATTGCAGCAGCAATAAAAGCGGACTAAAGCAAAACAACAAAGAATGCAGATATTATTCAGGAGCAGAAAGAAAAAATAACTATATCAACAGAAGGTACTGAAAATGTGCATGCTAAATTTGACCACATACAGCTTTCAATGTTTAGAGACACTAAGCGCAATGTTAATTGTGCCCCTCGTCGACGAAAATATTCAGATGCTGTAAAAGAATATGCAACCACTATCAATTATTATTCTTCGAAGGCATATGAGAATGTTAGATCCATATTGCCTCTTCCAAATTCATCACTGATAAAAAATTGTCACGTGCTATAAAATGTAAACCTGGATTAAACAAGGAAGCATTCAATTTATATTAGAAGAAGAAAAAAATCAACAGACAAGAAAGACTGCTTCCTTGTGATTGGCTCAAATAAAACTAAGAAAACAAGCCTTGTGGGATTTAAATCAAAAGCGATATGCTTTTGTCGACTATGGACCAATACCAACAGAAAAGGCAATTGAAATTGCAACTGAATGAATGTAATTGCACAAAGTCACGAGAAATGGATGCTTTCTTGCCAACGAAAAGAGTGGAAAAACAGAAGCAGAACTTACCAATTTGGCACCTTCACTGGAAGCTGAAGCGGGACTTCGTGTAGGTCAATCACAACAGATAGCAGAGCAGTAAACCTTACTATGTTCAGACAACTTGGTTGCACTTTCACAACATCTTACAATGATCACAAAATTCCAACGTCGTATACAAAACTACTACATCTATGCTATCCTTGATCCATGGTATGTTAAAATTAGCAAGAAGTGCTTTACATCATCTGAGATCACTTGTTGATGGCAAAAAGAGATTTTTTTTAGTCATTAACCACTCTCCAGGAAAGTGACGTATTTATCCTGGGCAACAAGCAAACCCCAAAGCATATTCAATTTCTCGGGCACAAAACGAATGTCGGACTAGCTACTCAAATCCTCAGTTCCTCAGTTGCTAATGCCATTTCATTTTTAGACCTCTCAATGAAACATGGTTCATTTAAAAACTACTATAGAACTGGCCCATTCGTTAAAAATAACAGACTGTTTAGTTAGCATGCTTAATTCAAGAAATCTCTCAGAAAAGAGATTCAAACAACCACTTCACCTGCAATCCAAACAAACATTGGAAGAAATTTTATTATCTACGACTAAATACTTGCTAGACCTAAAGATAAACATTGGCTCAACACAACGACACTTGCTAACCTATGGTAGAAAAACATTTATACTAGCTTTGTTATTTGCATAAACTCAGCGAATGAAATGGCAAATGGGATGTTCACAGATGTTGTATAACTGGTAAAGACATGTTTTATTAACAAGTCCCGTTTAACATGTTAGCCTCGCGCGTGTGATACACGCAATTTGACCTCCAGACACGTTTGTCATATTTGGCTTTAAAAAATCATAAAATTATGCTTTTCTATTACAGGTTTCCCTTCCATTTATTATAGTTCAGGGGTCTAAAGAAACTTTTTTCTATTCAAAAGAAATCATGCATGGGGGCAGTTGTAAGTAAACAAAAATTTCCACAACTGCAATCGTTTTGAGATTCAAGAATTTCAAAAGAATGGTAAGAATAAATACAAAACCGCAAATACTCATTTTTGAGTGAGTATTTTTAACAGTTACGCTGCGTTACGAGGCCTTTCTGAAGCTATACCTTGTCCTTCAGTCTCGCGTTATTACGCTTCAGCCTTTAAAAAACCTACTCGTGCATGTTTATCCGTAATTATCGCTCTCGAAACTCTATTATTAGCTATACTAATATACTTTGAGCTATTTTGACTGTACCGTTTAACTCTATCTCGTTATTTTACCTCCCATCACTTCATGAGCGATGTTACGCGGCTTAACTGTTAAAAAAATGCACGCAAAAAGTAGCACTTTCTGTTTTGTTCTTATTCTTTGCATTTTTTTGTAATTCAAAAATTTCAAACGATAGCATTTGTGGAAATCTTTGTTTACTTGCAACCGCCTTTTTTTTTAATTGAAAAGAAGTTTGTTTGGCTTTCACTGTTTTTCAGTCAACCAGGCTGCAGTCACAGTTTTCATAGTACAATTACATCTTTTCACAGAGCAATTCCAGATAAACTGCATTGAAATCAACCAACCACAGCCGAGAAATATGTCAAAGTATATTATTATGTCTATAATCATTAAACACCTTATTTAGTCGTTTTATGACAATACTTCAATTTTTTTTCCAGTATCACTGGATTTGGAGTGGAAAAAATCATCGAAAAAGTTCATTAATCACGTTAAACGAGGAAATGGAAAACAGGAAGGCAAAATCAGCAGGTACATATTCAAACATTTTTTCATTTTACCGCTAAAATCACTAAAGATCCGGAGTTTTAACTGCATAATGGTCACCGCAAGCCATGTGATTCATGCAGGGACTACAAATCGTTAATTTGTAAATCGATATTCCTTAACATGCATGTTCTAGCTACTTTATTAGTTTCTATTGAAATAATTGAGGGAATCAATCCCAACAATATTTTATGAGGATATGCAATAGGCAAAGTTAGCAGGTAGGTGACGATAGATGCCTACGTCAGCGTAAACGTCAGCGAAAGGGGTATATGTGGCGTAGGCTCGAGAGTCAATCATAACCATTTGTAAAGCGACTGTGAGAACTTATAGCAGTAAGCAGGGAAACAAAGAGAGGGGGGTGGTCAGCTTAGGATGTCAAGAACATGAATCCTAATCTCGACCCAAAGAACAGTCTTGGTGCCCAGGCCACCCCTGAGTCATACCAGCTAACACCTAACCATCCAAAAGGTAAGTAGATTGAACTAGGTGTTAACTACGATATAGCATTCATTTGTTCAAATGAATATTATACGTAATTACAAAGTATGAGAGTTATCCCCTTAATTTCGATCGTCATTGACGCTTTTCCATTTGGATTTGAATTTTATTTCCTCGTTCTCATATTCAATGCTGTCAAGCATTTTGATTTTTTACTGTTTAATAAACAATACATAAGGCATGGTATGGCTTTTCTGTAAACTAATCTAAGCACGTCACTGCACCGTTTACCATACCTTGCAGCGGTAAATTTTTTGCAAGACAATATAATGTCAAAAAATTGTTATTTTATTTCGTATGAGTCATCCTCCTGAAAGTTCTTTTTCATTTTAATTTTTATTTTGATTATAACAACTTACTCAAATCTCCAATGAAGACAGGCTTTGGCTACAACCCCTCCCCCTCCCCCCATGTGCAATTTATCAACTCGTCTTCCATTTATCCCAGTATGTCAACCTCACGAGGAAGAGATTTTGGAGATTTTGTTTCAAAATAAGTCTGAAATATGATGACTGCTTATACGTCATTATCATATTTCAGTTTGTTTCAAGTTACAACTTGAAGCTTGATATTGAAACAAGCTTTATTTGTTTGTATCACTTGGCTTGGCAGTCTTATACTTCTGTACAACAGCAGATTATATTTTCCAGCCTGTATAATGTTGCGAATCTCATTTTCCATAAAGATGGCTTGCTTTATTTTGTTACTTTGTGTGCTGGTAGCGCAGGTTTCATGGAGTTGTTACTCAAATTACGACTGTGAAGACGGAGAAGTTTGCTGTAGAACAATCAACCTATGCCAATACGATTGTGCAGGCGTGTCTTGTGAGTTTAACTCGGATTGTGGTTATAGCAGCTCATACTGTTGTGATGGTTTTTGCCAAGATGGACCGTGTAGCTTGCCCGTGTGGGCTATCATAGTTTGTGTAATTTTGGGCATTGTGATTATCGTCTGTGTTGCTTTGTGTTTATACTGCCTATATTGTCGTCAGACTACACGTTTTTCTTTGCTTCAACAGTCAGCTGTGGCCACAACGCCTGGAAATCATGGTACATTTGCGTCTACTCAAGCAACAACACAGGGAATTACTCACCACCAGTCATAGCAGAACTACCATGCCTCACCACCTGACTAACACATGAAATAGACGTTGTCGTCGACACATTTTTAGTGAGACAGAAAATTGAATTCCCAGAAAAATTTACGATGTAATTCTGCAAATACGATGGCTTTAACTTTTGTCCCTAGTTTACTTTTTGTTATTATGTTATCGAAGAGACAATTATGAAAATCCAGTTATATATTTTATGTACTTATAAAACGACTTCGCTAAAATGATGTGGTGAAATCTTTGTGACGATAGCTCATTAACACTTTTTTAGAATACGGATGGTCAAAAATAACAAAACCTTTCCTTCCACGAAATATTTACTCACTTACTAAATGAGGTCAGATGGTATCAAATTATTCAGAATTCAAAATCTTTTTTTCAATTTGACGAGTAGCACTTTCTCATAAATTAAGATAAGGTTTCTTCCATCAACGACATTCTTCATCTCATCCTCTTAAAATTTCCATGACTTTTATGAAATGATGCGCGATTTCAAAGCACGACCCATATGAAATGAAAAATTGAAATTCATATGAATTTTTACATGTAAGTCGAAGTTTTAAAACGTCTTCATATGAATGAATATCTTTATTTTGACACGCTGCATTGATCTATCATTAAATATAACTACAAAATAAGCTATCATAATTTAACTCTCATATAATTTTATCATCTGCTGTTATTCTCACCAGGGCCGTAACCCGTACTTAGAACGTTAACAACTTAGGGGTTGTTTTCTAAGAAATTTACTTTCAAAAGGAATCCGTCTGGCAAAAATGAGTAAACGAAAACACTCCCTTTCAAAAACTTAAGTTCTAGTTATGGCCTTGATTCTCACCAACATTTGCTTTTGTTGGAGTACACTATTGCATGCATAAATGGCACATGACTCCAAACTCCTTCGGATGATAAAAGAATATAGTCTAGTGAAAATGGATTAAAAATTCAAAGTTGTTGCCCGAGTCATGGGCAGATTGTTAAGGTCGAAAAATAATCTTTCAACCGCTGTGAAACATGCAATAAAATTTACTCAGTGTTCCTTGTGATGGCTACCCTACCGTTTTAGCTGTATAATTTGTTTACTTGTCTATCACAGGTGTTTCTACGGGAGCAAAAGAGATAATGAGGACGCATCGTTGGTGCTCAAGATGATTTGTGAAGATGTTTGCAACTCCATATGTCACAATGTTTCTCTATTTTCTAAATGTCTAACAATGGCTAAACGTCTACCATTTGATTATTGTATTAACGACTGTTCTCATCAATGATCAGAGTTTGTGAAAATTTTATTGATTCACTGAGAAACATACGACTAGTTATTGGTGAACTTAACAGTAACAAAACCGTAGGTTCGTATCTGTGTTCATTGGTTCATCATCCTGGATGAAGTTCTCGACAAGCAACTATAGCAAATCATGTAAAAAGATTGTGGTGTATTCATATGCCGTTGAAGTCTTCTGGCCTTATAAAAATTTGTCAATTTCCTATATGACGCTTCCACCATTCACTGTTCGCAGCGGAAGTATTAAAATGTGACGACTGTTTGTATACGTCACTATTGTTCAGCATGAAAATATGTATAAACATGTTTTAAAACAAGTTCTAGCCTTTACTTCGCTGCGTGACTAACTTTGTTGATAACTCAACTTCGATTGCAAAGAAGAAGAATATTTTCCTTTTATAATGTCGCGTATTTCATTCTCCACGAAGATTGTTTGCTTTATTGTATTACTCGGTGTTCTGGTAACGCAAGTTTCATCGAGTTGTTCCACGAGTTACGACTGTAAATATGGTCAAGTTTGCTGTAAACCAATTGGTAGTGTGTATAATTACCAATGCAAGGACGATTGTATAGGCCAGTCGTGTGAGTTTGACTCAGATTGTGGTGACACAAACAGCGAATACTGTTGCGACAGCACTTGCCAAATTGGACCGTGTAGTTTGGCCGGATGGATTGTCGCCATTGTCTTAGCTGGTGCGATTGCTGGCATCGCAATTATCGTCGGTATTGCTTTATGTTGTTTCTGCATGTATCGTCGTCAGACGCCAGGTATTGTTTGGATTCAACACCCTGCCATGATGAATCCGCCCGCGAATCATGGCACATTTGTTTCTACTCAAGCAAAGACCCTACAGAGCTATCCGCCAGCCATTGCAGAACCAGTGCCGCCGCCTTATAACGCCCCGCCGCCTGAATATCACGCGAAATAATCATTCTTGTCGACAGGTTTTTAGTGAGACAGAAAATTAAACTCATAAAACTTTTCAACGTTATTCAGTAAATACACCGATGGCTTTAACTTTCGTCGTGTGTTTATTTTTTGCTGTTATACTGCGTACGCCGTTCATTCGCTTGACCTTTTTTTTAGTATTTTTTCTATTTCATTTACAATCAAGTTATTCTCAGTTTCTCGCAGCTCTTCTCGATTTTAAAAGGTGTTATCTTTATCATCAAGGAATGTAAGTTTTGAAATCGTTCAAATTGCTCCGAATTCATTCCATTCAGTCAGTAGTTGGCCTCAATGACTGAATGACCTATGCCCTTAGTTGTTAGTTCCTTCTTTTACCGCAGGCACATCTTTTTAAAGTAAATGGTTTGAACCCGGGAGTAAACTGAACGTTTAACCTGACGTTAACCTGACGTTTACTCCTCATTTGATTCTGAAGATTACTAACGCTAAGGCTGTCGAAAGGTCAGTCAACAACAACAAAAACAGTCCTTCTCAGGACTATACCAACCTGGACGATCTACATTTACAAACATGCACATCTTTTTCATAAGAATCGTAACATAACGTCGTCGTTGTTTTGTGACATCAAGTTGTTTTTTAAATACTGACATATTTCAACATCTCATTGCGTAATGCCATCTTCTAAGTCGTGCAGTTCATGTGAGTCCCAGAATTATTCGTAAGTTACTAAGTTTAGTCAGCCAGTGTCTTGATGGGCAAGAAGCACAGCCTCCTTAACGTCAATGACTTGAGTTGATACGTTAAATTTTTGTCTTTCATTATGGCCTTGGTGGAACACCTTCCCTCTTGACAACGAGCAGGAAAATGTAAGTTTATGATTCCATCAAACCTAAAACAACTGAGGAGAAATAATTTTTAAGAGCACGCGAATGATGTATAATGCAATCTTGAGTGGTATTTCATACTGATCATTTTACACGTTTTTGGACGCTAGATAAAGCACAGACGAACAATATTTTCTATTTTTGTATTTTCCACAGAGTCCAGTTTTGCCGTATCTTCTTTGACGCCAAATAAATTACCCGCAAAAATATTTGTTCTTGGAGAGTGTTTCCAGTCAATTGACGATTGTTTTAAACAATGCTTTGTAAAACATCACAAGACAAGACGAATTGCGTTTTCAACACATCAACAGGTATTGCAAATAAAAACAAAAATTGATGTGAAATTGCTACATTCCTTACTATTAACACTTGCACAAAGAATTTGAAGATTGTTCAGTGCATGATGCTTATTCTTACTATTTTATGCCAAGAATAATCAGTACTTTTTCCCGTATCATTTAAGTCATTCGGCTTAAATAGTATGGGGAAAATTACTGATAAAGTTGGGAGAAAGTACTGGTATAGTACTGGTACAGTTGCCTTCACCCAGGCTTAAATGGTATGGGAAAAAGTACTGATATAGTACTGGTACAGTTTCCTTAAATGGTACAGTACCAATGACTTAGGATCCAATCTACTAGATATCTGACTCCGCCGAAATTGTATAGTTACGATTGAGGCAAGCCGCCATCTGGAAAGGTGGCAAAACTGACGATATTTACGAATAAAATATCTGCTTTTGCTGAGTTGATATAGAGTCGCAAAGTTTGATTCTTAAAATGTTTGATAGGATTGGGTTTTTTAAACTTTGATTTAAGGTGGATCAATAGGGAAAAAATGTTGAAAATGAGTTTTTTCAAAAACAGTATTATCCTACAGTAAAAGCCTTGATCTTTCATATACAATACGGTTTTTAACACAAAAATGATTTTTAAAGGCATTTTTTTAATATTTTATAACACATACCAGAATATTCTAATTGGTTACCATGGAAACCAGTTTAAATTTTTTTAAAAAACACACCTCAAAGTTAGTGTAGTGGTTGAAAAGTTCAAATTATGGGTATTAGTACAGAGAACTGGTATCTAGCTTGAATAATATGCCTGGCTGCTAAGCTAATTTCGAAATTCAAGTGCGTAGAAAGCAAAAGAAAGACGTTTACTTTTTATGTTCGTGCGATCATGCCTCCTAAAAGAAAATTTGTTAGAAATGCTAGGAAAAAACGTCGATTTCATGGAAATCGCTTTCTAAAAGTTGAAAGTTGTGATGTTGATGAGATAAGGGAAGAAAATAATGAAGAAATAACGACCTCTCAAAACCAATCACAACACGTGTCTTCCTCCGAATTTTCTTCAATACCTGCCTCTAAGAGAAAGTTGTCAACAGATACATCTAGCGATGATGATAGTGAATGTTACAGTGGATTTCGCTTAGTGGATATAACAATTTTGATGGCAATTATAAAAAATCTCTTGTGTCCCCAGTGTAAGTCAGGACATGTGGTTTTGAAAGAAAATGCTGTGGCCAAAATGGGACTTTCATCCTCAATGTCTGTCCAATGTTCTCTGCCAAAGTGCTCTTATTTCCAAAATTTTTACACTTCAAAGCGCGTTGATAACACTTCAAAAGCTTTCGAAGTAAACAGGAGGGCTGTATTGTCTATGAGAAATATTGGAATTGGCCATCAGGGATTGGTGAAGTTTTGTAACATTATGAATATGTTGCCACCTATGAATGTCAATTCCTATACTGATCATATCCAAGCAATCCATGCAGCTGCTAAACATGTAGCTAATGATAGTATGGAGAGAGCAGCACAAGGCGTGAAGGAGTTTTATGACTCTGAAGATGATGGCATTTGTGATGTTGGTATTTCTGCGGATGGAACTTGGAGACGGAGACTAACATCTGCTTTTGCTGAGTTGATATACAGTTGCAAAATTGATAATCTAGGTTAGTTCCTTAAAATTTTTTTATAGGATGGGTTTTTTAAACTTTGTTTTGACTTTTCATTTTGAGTTTTGTTTTTTGCCACCTTTCAAGATGGCGTCCTGGCCTCAGTTTGACACGGTAGTTAGACATCTAGAGGATTGGGTTCTAAATCATTGCACAGTACTCGTACAGTACCTTAAACGGTATGGGAAGAGTACTGATGTTGTGCTGGTACAGTTGCCTTCACCCCACCCCCCAGCAAAAAAGAATAAGCTTGCGCTACCTTTGCGTGTGTGTATGTAAAACAGATAGTACAAAAATTAAATTGTCTACATCACGAAACTTTTTATTACTTTACGTACAAAACCCATAAACCTCCGTAGTAAAATTTCACTTTTTAAGAAAAATGCTTGCATGCTTTCTTCATTCCTGTGTCTGAAACAATTGAAGTTTCTGTGATGTGGAAAGTAGAGAAGTCAGTCGTTTTCTATTTTGTATGTCCTAAAATTATGTCTTTGATCTTTGTAGTTACGCAACCAAAGTACATAATTGTCCTCTTCTGTGCAAATTCTCGAAAAGTACAATACGCTGACTTGCATAACCTACTCGTGCATTTTACATACATTTACTTTACCCTTTGTCTCCCAGCATTGCTGTTATGGAAACATGAAGAAACCATCCAAAAATCAAAGAAGCAAAAAACTTGGGAAGTAAATGTTTAAATCCTCCCTCTTTGCACGTTCTTGAAAAGGTGACAAGTCTACACAAAAGTAGAGAGCTAGACCGCACAAGTTCCGGGATTGTGACCGGCATATCCGTGTTTGTTGAAAGGAAACTTACTTTATTTTATTCTCGATGAATCTTCTATATTCTAGCGACTTTGAGACCTATTCAATTGATACCTCGAAAAAATTTTTCTGCACGGACATCCCAGCCGGTAAATAACATATATTCTAACAAAACATCTATTGTTTTTCAATGCACTAATTTCACAATGACATAGCTGATGACAGAGTCAGAGAGCAGTATTGCTGGGTTGGCCATAGCACTGGTGAAACATTTCATGAAACAGTTCATTTCAATGATTGTCTCTGGTTACTGTTTTGCATAAACTGTATATTACTGTAATAGTACGTTTGCTTGTGCAGGAAAAGAAATCGAATACTGTAAGAAACGTAACTATAAATCTCATCACTGACAGCTTGTTTTAATACATAAACCTCATAAATTGACAATCATAAGTGACACATTATTTCCATCGCTTGGTCTTGAGTTAACGCATTTCATGTTTTTGTTGTTGAAGGAATTTTTCACTTACAGTAGAGATAATTTTGAGATCTCATCTCTTGTCGTCCATATCAATGTCACAACTTTTCATGGTTGCTTGTTTCGTTGTACACTCGCCTATAGCTATTTCCTCTAAAAAAATACAAACATAAAACTTTGTGTTTGACCATTTTTCATTGAACAATCAAACTTTCCATTAAGTATCCATCAATTTGAATACAGTATCTGGAATCAAAAAAATTTGGGATGGTTGTCGAAAAATGTCTGGAAAAAAGGCTGCAAGTTAGGGCAATCGACAACAGCAGGGTGCAAAATAAAATCCTTTTCAGTTAAATCACACTGCTTTCCACGATAACCGCACGTGGTTTGCAACGTATATTCTCTCTCAACAAAGTACTTCACAGTTGTTGTATTAATGAGCTGATCTGCAATAGCAGACTGCTCAAATCCAAAATTTGAACACCAATTATGCGTCCACGTTTTTCGAATTGTAACATTGATGAAAAACTCGCGTACGCTCGGCGTACTGCGCATGAGCATTACACCGGCGTTAAATTGTCTCGCCTTAGGTGGCCAACTTAATAGAAGGTCTACTTTATAGGATTTCATTATTGCTTCCAGTGTTTGCTCCATATTAACAAACATGGTATCGGTATCAGCCCACAGCAAAAGTTTGCAGTCGGGAAGATACTTTAAAATCGCGTGTATCTTGTTCCAAACTCTGTTGCAAGGAGCAGGACGATGGAAGCCAAATGTCTCGTCCAAGAACACGTAGCCATGTCGCTTGGCATACTTCAATTTATTTTCACGCAGTTGACCAAGAATTGGATTAAGGCAACCGAGAAAAAACTTGTGACTCCCTGCAAGAATTACGATAGTCATAAAGAAGTTAAGAAATGAATTTTATATTTATGCTAAAGAAAAAAAGTCTAATAAAAAAGCAGGATAAGGTCAATAGTTTTCAGAATTAATTATGCAAGAGACTATTTATTGATTGATAGGAATGTATTATCTGCAAGTTCATAACCAATAACAATTTTATAAACCTATTTTGAGTTTAAAATTTACAGCTATAGTTCGTTTTGCCTCACCATGCTGCTATAAAATACTTTTCATTTAAGTTTACAATACAAAAAGATAAAGATACTGCAAGATATATATATCAATCATTGCTTTCGATTCGAACCGGAATCATGCAACTTTAAGCTGGGGTACTGGAGCAACAACGTTCTTGGAAGGTACGTCTGTTCGATAAAAAATATTAATTTCAAGAAACAATCACGACCACGAAGTCACAAGTACCATGAAGGTTTCAAATGATATCCTCTACTATTGGTGGAGTGATCAATGTACCTATAAAGCAGTCTGATCTTAGGTCCTTCCAATCCCCTCCCTCTTGAACTTTATCCTCCGCCAATGTTAGGTTAGGTTGATGTTAGGTTAGGACATGCATACCGTGTTAAACGAAAATATTCATCATGTTTGCGTTGCTTTATCGCTACTCAATTCAAAAAAAGGTTGACTATCGTTCGCTTTTTTAAAAAAACAACGTCAACAGGAAATGCACAAAACCAAAAATGAAGATATTTTATTACAATTAGCCCTTTTCTTTATGAGAAAAAGATACAGCCTAATATACGGGTAAAGTACAATTTATTCGAATCACACCAGTGTTCTCTTGCAAATGCTTTAATTTAATTGTTTTTCTCTACTAGATTGCCATCTAATTTTCAATGAACTTCGAGTAGCAAAAAAAGGCCTCGATCTGTCTCGTTGAACTTGCTTGTTTTCTTCATGGTGACATGTTTAGTGACGTTGACGTACGTAACGTGCTTATAATATTTTATCTAGATTTTATTATGTACTAACATGGGAAATAGCCTATCATACTCAAACGCGTTATTCAAACTACCCACTTGACTGACCGTATTATATCCGTCTAGTAGTAATTGCTCAATCCGTCTAGTATTAACTGTACTAAGCTCCTATAGACCTAGTTCCTATAGACCTAGTCCAATAGAACTAGTTCTTATAGAACTAGTTCTTATAGACCTAGTTCCTATAGACCTAGTTCCTATAGACCTAGTTCCTAGTTCCTACAGTTCTTATACTGCCTAATTCTGCTAAAGTACAAAAGCCCCACAACCAAATTGTACTAAAATTCACAAAAACATAAGAGCTTTCCAGTTACTGGTCTTACATTTGGACCAAACATCGGAATAATGTACAACGCTAAACGCGAAAGTATATATTTCCTCGTGTCAATTTCTAGTTCGTAACTTAAATGACGTCACAACAATCTCAGGCTGAAAAGCTCTATATATGGTCTCAGACAGCGTCCATAATATTTTGACAATTCGCCAGAACTTTAATTACATTACACGCAAAAATGAAACGATTCCTCAAAATTTAAGAGGCATACTTAAAATCATAATAATAATATGGAAAACCCCTTTTGATATACAAATATAAAGATCATTTTTTAAATACCTGATAATATACATGCGTCATGTTGATGACACTCTTTACTGTGTTTCTTCTTCCAGCTTTCATGAACAAAATATGATCCAGTTTTGGTTTCGAGATCACTTATAAGCGGCAAAGTCGAACAACTAAGACCTTTCTTCTTTCTATGAAATTCCAGCAACTTGTCTACAACGGATGTCGCTTCGTCATTCGATTTCTCCAATACTTTAGCGATGCATGTCTCATTTTTTGCGCACCATTCCCAATCCGTCAAAAAGGAGTTGTGTCTGAAGATGCTGAGAGCAAGAACGCCAACTGGGCATTGCGGAGAGGATTCCGACGCTGTTGCACTGCCAAGAACAAATCCTCCGTGATTCAAAGTTCGTGATATATCAGTAAGAAGAAACGATAATTGTGTGTTTGGTTCAATCCAAATGGCTTCTCCGTACATGGCAATCGTCCTCGATATGACAATCGGCTTTAATGCAATTATATGATATTGCCTCATGTGCAGCGGATAAAAATGATAAGGAAAGCGATATAACCTAATTCTAGGTCTTCGCAACCTCGTTAAATATTCCGATTCGCAAGTACGGAGATTCAAAGTCCATATTATAAACTCGAAGTCGTCAGAGCCGTTACTTTGAGCGATTAATCGATCGATGAATTTCAACAGCCATTCAAATTCGTATGAGCTTATTGCCGTAACCAGATAGTCGTTGTCTTTCCTGATTCGTTCTTGAGCATTATTGACATACAATTCCTTAGCGAGTAGGTTGCATTTGTTTCCCGGGTTCCAATTTAAGTAATGAAAATGGAATACTACGAATACTATAATCACAGCAACGACGCTTGTAATGTACAAACGCATAAATCTGACGGGAAAAACATTTGATAATATTCGCGTAGACATTACTAGAAGGCATCGAAATGGTTGTAAACAACCGATTCACTTGAACGCGTTGATGAAGAAAAGTCTTTGAGCCACGTGCCACGTATTTGGGTCCATAAACCCAAGCTAAGTTTCCAGCCATTCTTCAAATATTTACACATCCCATCGACGAATTTTCTTTCCCACCCTTCTTTCATTTGTGATGCCATGTTTTGAAGTGACGTTAGGCGGAGTTGCGAGGCCAGCTGTGGAACAAACTTTGTAATATACATCTCTTATTAAGAGCATAAATTAAGTTATATTAACAACCTTTTTCCACTTATCCACTTCATTAAACAATGAAGTATGCTCTGATAATGGCTAACGTGAGCATGAAAATGATATTCTAAGATAAAAACGCGGCTTACTTAAAATTTAAAATACTATACTATAAAGCTATTGGTTGCATATTTCTAAAGAGTATTTCAAGACCAAAATATTTGCTCTATGGAATTTGCTGTGTAAGTATTTTGAATTGAAAATAAATGGGCATGTATTCTGACATATTTTGCACTCGTGCAATCGTTAAACACGTTTGTGTTCAAATATAAAATTTACTTTGAAATATATGTTGATAAATGTTTTGAGAAAATTAAAATAAATTCCCTGTTTGATTTCACAACGTCAAGACTAAGTTTATTGACAATTACTGAGCCATTTTCTAAGGTTTTCTAAATCAGAATTCACGGAAGCTTCCAGATGATAGGGAGTCATCAAAAGCAGTTATATATTTGTATCATCAGCAAACATAACCACTTCTGGTTTTGTTTTTGATAGGCATAGCGGCAAATTGTTGGTGTGGATTGTGGAGCAAAACTGCTTCGAGGTTTGGATGTATAAAGCAAAAACAGTAATGGCCCTAAATAGAAACTTGTGGCACTCCACACTTAATTTTTTTGAAGATGAAAATCTTCAAAACGCCTAATTTATTAGGCGTTCGGTCTGTGTTCAAAATGAATTGGTTGTCAATATTCAAATAAGTGAGCTCAAAATTTGATGAAACTATTGTCAAACTGAACAGTCTAATGCATTGATTATTCCCTCCGTAACCATGTGATTACAAAGTAAACGCTTGGGATATTAGTGATTAAATGTTCCCTTATGCCTCGGTTTTCGGGACATTTCATCACTAATATCCTTGAAAGTATGCGTTTACTTATAATAAACACTGCATAAAAATTGCCAAAAAATCTGAGGAACTTTAAGTTATCTTTCGTGTCAGCGCCATTAATATCTTCATAGCGCTCTGAAGATGAGGAAAACTGACCAGACTCAGACTGGCTCTAGTTTAGGGGCCTTATTGTCACTATAATGCCCCCTCCTGGAAACTGTCACTGCAAAATTTATTAATTTAGACTTCATTGTCTCAAATAAAGATTTTATTGTATTCTGCAGTATAAAACATCAAGGGATTTGCCTTGTATATCGTTATAAATAACAATTTATACATTTTAGAAAAAGTTCAGTCTGTTCAGATTTTAGTGTCATTGCTATAGTAAAAATAACCTAGTGCTATGAAAAAGAAGTTGTTTCATTCCTGAAGGCGTGGACGCTGGTCTCAAGCATTTCCACATTCCTGGGTTCTCATAAGTATGAGTTTGTTCTAGGTCAGACTTTTCACATGTACAGAAATCAAAAATTTCCTTAAAGTTCAATCACATTGATATTATATGGGTGTGTTTAGTAAGGGGCGTGATTTTAATTTCTTGGTAGGAGCCCAAGTGGTCCATGTTCCATGGTACTTATGGCATATAGGCTAGTCCGAGAATGAATTGGCAAACTCCGAAAGAAATATACGATAGGAAAACTTCCATACTGGAACAATGTCTTCAAAACTGCAAAATCTTTTCTAAATGTTTGATAAAATAGTTCAAGTTATTTTGTTTGGATGGTATGAGGTTGGAAAGTTTCTTTATTGGATTTCAGACATTGACCATATAAACGGCAAAAACATGATTTGATTATTTATAAACTAAATGGCAGCAACCTGCAACAACACACTCTAAAAACACGCTGGTAGACGATGTTTCGTGGACAATCAACTAGGAATACAGTCAAAATTTAAGCCCCATCAGGGTTAGAAATAACCAGAGAGTTTTTAGAGTGCAAATAAATGCCCTACATCCAGTGGCGTAGCTTTGAACCAGGCTGCCCCTGGTCTTTTTTAGAGTGGAGTGGCACAGTGGCTCCCCTATCTCTTACGACATAAACATTTTCCCAACACTCGTTATAATAGAGCACAATGGTCTTTCCTATTGATATAAAAATAAAGAAAAACACCAAATAGAGCTTTTAATTTATTTGCAGGAACACAATTTACGAATAACTTCGAACGAGAAACAGTGGCGTAGCCAGCCGGCAAGTTTTGGTCCTGCTATGTGAATTTTAGAACATTAGTGTTATTCTTTTCTTCAGAAATGTATTTTTTTACAGTGAGTGAACACAGAAATATTTACATAGCAGGACCAAATGTGCGGGCTGGCTAAGTCACTGCCTACAACGTACTTCGTTTGCTTGGCTACGTTAATGTAGGGGCGTCGGATACCGAACAATAAAAGAGGGGGAAAATTTTCAGAAATTTGGAATATTTACAACTTTGGCAGTAACATGTTTTCTTTTCATACTGTAAGCAGTAGATTCAATCCAAAAGTGCAAACACAGTAGAAAGTGATACAAAGTGCGTTATATGTTGCGAAAGAGCTTGCTGGAGTAAATAGCAAACACTGAAATCTTCTGCAGCTTTTCAAAGTTAGTTTTATTTTTGTATATACATTATGAGCTGTGACAAAAAACGACTATAAAACAGTCAATTTTTATTTTCCATAACAACGATACCATCATTTTATGTCCTTTTTCATTATGTCAGTATGTTTTGAGTTTCCTCCTAAAAAGTAAGTGGACACTTTTCCTTTATGAAGAAAAGTGAGGGAGTTTAGTCTGATGCCCCAAACGGTATGACCACAGAAGGTTAAAACAACATTCATTCTAAAAATACGTTTGCGGTTTGAGTTATGTGATAGCATGAATGTGTGTCTCCAGTCATAATATACTGCGGTTAGTGGAATAACAAATCGAAAAAATCATGCACTGAACGTTTTTGACCACGTGTATATCACCACAAGTGAGGGTTTTTGTCAAAAAAATTATTAAAAAGGTCTAGCAGTTCGGGACATTTTGAAGGTGCAGGGTGTAAAATGAAATCTTCGTCAGATGGAAATGAACAATCATCGCTATCCCTATCACGAAAACCGCAAAAGGTCTGCAGCGCGTGCTCCTTTCTCTCGACGAGTGATTTTCCTTTCATGCTTCCACTATTTATCTGATCGATAATGCCAGCTTGTTCAAATGATGATTTTCTACACCAGTTATACTTCCAAGTTCGACCGGATGTAACATTTATAAAAAACTCGCGCACGGTGGCTGTATTTCTCATAAGTAGAACGCCAGCGTTCAGCATTCTGTCCTTTGGTAGCCAGGAAATCAGAAGGTCTATCTCTTTAGAAGGCATAGCGGCCTCAAGAGATTTTTTCATGTCTATGAAGACTGCATCTGTATCGATCCAAAGCAACAGTTTGCAGTCAGGAAGATACTTAAAAATAGCGTGTACCTTATTCCAAACTTGGTGACAGGGTCCAGCATGATGGAACCCGTACGTCTCTTCCAGATAAGCGTAGCCGTGCTGCTCTGCATACTTTTGCTTGTTCTTACGTAGTCGAGGAAGGTTTGGATTAAGACATTCCAAATAAAATTTATGGCTTCCTGCAAGTCGTAAGGTCAAAATAGTAAAAAGTACTTGAATTGGTCGACACTCGGAATGAGAACAAAAAAAATCGTACCATGTTTAAAATAAATGTGCATATCCGGAGTAATGAATGAAATGATGCGATTTATGTAAAGGCACGTGATAAATATAGAATTATTAGGATGGCTCCTGACTTCCTATGGCTATGAAAATTACCGATGCATATTTTTGAGTTTTCAGATTATCATGAAACGTCTTCAGCTACTTCACAAGTCGCATCACTTAGACATACTTTGGATAAGATATGATGATACAAATAAATGAATTCGTACACTGTACATGCGAAAATTGAGTCGGACAGTAAATTTGTACAATAAATCTAAGGCAATGGATCATTTCTAATTAGCAAACGTAAAACATTATTCCTAGCAAGATGTAACTTCCAGAAACTTAAAAACTGGACCGACGCTTGCTTTTTGAATAATAACTGACAGTTTTACAACTTTCACGCTCTAGCTCCTGTTGCAATCATCAAACATCGACGTGGCGTTCGCCTTCCCACGTTCAAGCACAGCATGAGGTCTTAAGAACACTTTATTGCATGTAAATTTGACTGCAAGTCGTAAAATTGCATTCATGAATAATCTATAAACATGGCTTATATTTGGCTTCAAAAACCTTCACCATAAAACCACAAAAATCTTTTAACAATTTTTTACACAAATATGCAGTTTACCGGTTAAAACGTACCTGTTAAAATACAGCCTTCATGTTGCCGACAAATATGGCGATATTTATTATTCCAATTTTTAAAAATGAAGGACGGGTCATATGCAAAATTGCGATGATTGATAACGTCTAGAATTTCACAAGACACATTTTCTTTCCTTCTATGAAACTCAAACAAACGATCTGTGCCAGGAGGAGCACTATCCTCCTCTTTGGCCATTACTTCAGCAATACAAGACGCGTTCTTCGCACACGACGCCCAATTCGTTAAAAAGGAGAAGTGTCTAAACAAGCTGAATCCAACCACATTGACCACACATTGTCCTTCAGACAAGTGTCTCGACGTGCTCACAAACATGTACCCTTTAAGATTCAATTTTTTTGAGATGGCGGCCAACAAAAATGACGGTTCGGTATGCGGTTCAATCCAAACAGCTTCGCCGTACATGTTTACCATTTTTGTTAGTACAATGGGTTTTATCGCCGCTATATGATACAACCTGATGTGAAGGGGATGATAATGGTAAGGAAAAGGATAGACCTTCACGTTGAGTCGAACTTGACGTGTCAAATACTCCGATTCACATTTACGGAGATTTAAAGTCCATATAATGAGCACCAATTCATCCATGTCTTCATTTTGAGCGAGAGCTGTATCCATGAATTTCAACAGCCAGTCGAATTCATTGGAGGTTATAGCGGTTACAAAATGATAGTTGTCTTGTTTAATTCGATAGTCATTTGCATTAGCAATCAGCAAATCTTGATTATTGTGAAGCGACTGGATATAATAGAATAGGATAGTCACAGCCAACGCAACTGTAAAAACCTTATAGATCTTTCGTAACCTTAACATGACCTACACTTCATGTGTACAGATAATAGAAAGTCCGTATGAACGCCAGGAATTGCCAATAATCTGGATGTTCCCAAATACAAATGAACAATCAGTTCAGACAGTCAGCATGATCTTTCTACAGTTAAATGAAGCAAATGGAATAAACGCTTTTGTTGAATAAAATATGGAACAATTATTTTTGATTTTTTATAAATCTTACAAACAAATCATCTGGCAACGCTAATTATTCTTATACCCGCGTATTCGAAAAGCTAACTCACATCGACAATCATTAAAGTGTTTATATTACGCATTTTAGCCCCCCTTTTTTATTAGCTAAATTGAAAGACCTTGTTTCAGTGATTTTAAATCTGCAATTATAATTGAAATTAGATTGGTGAAGGTGATTTTACGGACGTTCAAAGTCGTGAAAGAACTTATATCTGTTTAAGTCCAGCGACATGTCATAGTTCTTCACATAATCCAAATTTTCAATTAAGCTCATAAAAATGGGGGCTAAAATTCGTAATATAAGCACTTTAAGTGCTACATTTGTAGTAAAATACTTCAAATCAAGCTATAACTGGAGTGAAAATGCCCCTTATGAATAATTATGTGGTGATTTTGAAGACGCCCTCTGTTGTGATGGGTGAGCTTTTAGAATCCAGATGTTAGATGTTAAGTGGGGTTTGTTTTGCCGCTTTGCAGTTTTGCCAACTTGCAAGGTGGAGGGCTCTCTCACTCATTCATATCAATAGAATTTTTGCAAAGTCAGACTTCGAGTGATTGGATTCTACTGCAGTTTAATGTACATGTTACGTATGTTTAGTACACGCAAAAACGCAAAACTGTTGAAAATTTTTCTTCTACTTATATTTCTAAAAACTACATGAGCACTTCATATATCAAATTTTTCAATCTTCCGAAATAATATTAAAAAAACACGTTTCAAAACCAAGATAATGGGGTATAATTTAGTATCTGACAGCTCTGGCTATAATATATACAGATATATTCGTAGAATCATACTAAGATTGCAAATTGTTTCATTTTATTGGCCATACTCCTTAACCTTAATTTCAATAGGTAGTGAGTAGCAAAAATACAAGGATCGGATTCCATCCTTCTTTTCCCCCAAGTTTCCCACGACATAAACTTGATTGTTTACATGATTTCCATGAAGTGATATCGCTTCATAGAAATCTCTAGTTTGAACCTGAAATGACGTCACAACGGTTGCACAAGTTATTGGCCGACAGGTTCTATTCTCTCAGACAGCGTCCACAAGATGAGGAGAATTTGCCTATCCTGCAGGTGCATAAAGTATTGTAAGCTACGTATGTGGACACATCGCTACTCCTGTAGCTCATATAACGCACAAGCACAAATGCTTTTCTGTTCCTGGGAATTTGACGTAAATTCTATCAGCAAAACATGGACAGTAATTCACCCGTAGGTTTAGCATATAGTGATCACGATTAAAATTTCACAATAGATTGATTTGTAAAACTAACAAATGAGAATATAACAGGAAAGTATTTACATGCGTATGCCAGGCAAACCCAGGCTTGATATTTTTCGTTTTAAGGTTGCTTACACTTTCAATGGTCAATTGTTAGCACTCTTTAGTCTTTACATCGATATCCTTTTTAGTAAGATAACGTACATGTATAAAGAGTGCGTTAGTGACCACGTGCATATTACCACAAGTGAGGATTCTTTTCGAAAAAATTGTTGAGAAGGTAAAGCATTTGAGGACATTTTGAAGGCGCAACGTGGAATATGAAATCTTCTTTAGTTGGAAATGAACAATCATCGTTGTCCTTGTCACGATAACCGCACAAAGTCTGCAACGCGTTCCTCTTTCTCTCGACTAGAGATTTTCCTTTCATGCTTCCACTATTCAGCTGATCGACAATGCCAGCTTGCTCAAAAGCTGATTTTGTACACCAGTTATATTTCCAAGTTCGACCAGATGTTACATTTATGAAAAACTCGCGCACGGTGGCAGTATTTCTCATAAGTAGAACGCCAGCGTTCAACATTCTGTCCTCGGGCGGCCAAGCAGCAAGAAGATCTAACTCATCAGAGTTCATAGCGTCCTTAAGAGATCTCTTCATATCAACAAACATTGCATCTGTATCGATCCAAAGTAACAGTTTGCAGTCAGGAAGATACTTAAAAATAGCGTGTACTTTATTCCAAACTTTGTGGCACGGTGCATCGCGATGGAACCCGTACGTCTCTTCCAGATAAGCGTAGCCGTGGTGCGCTGCATACTTTTGCTTGTTCTTACGTAGTCGTGGAAGGTTTGGATTAAGACAATCCAGAAAATATTTGTGGGTTCCTACGAATCAAATGGTAAAATATGTCAATTTCGGTGAATGAATTGTTTTACCAGGAAAAAATCGAATAAAAATGCACTTTAATTTTGAAATACATTCGTGTATTTCTGAAAATATGTATTCAGTGCAATTTTGTGTGCAGGCATGTGACAAATTATGCATGATTAGGATAATTTATGATGCAATATAAATTACGATACATAGATGCGAGTTTTGAGATCATGATTCATGATGAAGCACGTTTGATAGCTATATTACATGTTACACTACGTAAACTTAATTTTGATAGATAGTTATCGATTTGATTGGAATCAATCGATTGAAAATGTTCATGTCGTACATGCAAATTGCAGAAGTTTGAATGAGACAGTAAATTGGCGTATAAAATCAAGGGAGAAATATGATGTGTAATTAGCAAACGTAAAATAGTACCTCTTGTGAAAAGTTAACTCCCATAAGTTTAATTCAAAAACTAGAATAAGCTTTTATTTTTAAATAACAGCTTAAAATCTTATAAATTTCACGCTCTAACTCCTGCTGCAATCGTCAAACATCGACGTGGCAATCGCTGTGCCACGTTCAAAAGCACAGCATGAGGTCTAATAACACTTCATTGCGTGTAAATTTGACTGTTATGATGTTTCAATCACAAATAGTCTACCCAATTGTCAAAATTAGCTTAAAAACCTCTTAAAACACTAAGAACCTGTCATTTTGTACAACAATGCGCTGTTCATCGATTAAAAACGTACCTGTTAAAATACAGCCTTCATGTTGCCGACAAGTATGGCGATACTGGTTCCAATTTTTAAAAATGAGCGAAGAGTCATCTGCAAAATTGCGATCATACTTTACGCCTAAAATTTCACAACGCAAATGTCGTTTCTTTCTTACGAATTTGAACAATCGATCTGTGCCTGGTGGAGCATCATCATCCTTTTTGCCAATTGCTTCGGCGATACAAGATGCGTTTATAGCACATGACTCCCACTCTGTCAAAAAGGAGAAGAATCTAAGTAGGCTGAAACCAACTACATTGACCACACATTGTCCTTCGGGCAATTTTCTTGAAGTACTGACCATCATGGACCCTTTAAGGTTCAATTTTAGTGAAATGGCAGACAACGAGAATGACGGTTCGGTGTGCGGTTCAATCCAAACAGCTTCGCCGTACATGTTCACCATTTTTTTGAGTACAATGGGTTTTATCGCCGCTATATGATACAACCTGACGTGAAGGGGATGATAATGGTATGGAAAGCGATAGACTTTCACGTTAAATCGAACTTGACGTGTCAAATACTCCGTTTCACACGTACGCAGATTTAGAGTCCATATAATAAACATCAGTTCATTCACGTCTTCATTTTGAGCGAGAGCTGTGTCCATGAATTTCAACAGCCAGTCGAATTCACTGGAAGTTATAGCAGTTACAAAATAATAGTTGTCTTTCTTTATTCCACTGATATTGACATCAATAAGAGCCCCTGGTTCCTGGCTAACGTAAAGCGAATTGAAAAAATAGAATAGGATAGTCAAAGCCAACACGAAGAATAAGAGCTTTTTTAACTTTCTCATAGCCAAATACCCAATGTGTATAAATAACATAACGTCTTTACGGTCGCCAGCAACTTATTGAGCTGGAATTGCCAATAATACAAAGGAACAATCCGTTCAGCCAATCAGCGTGATGTTCCACAGTTATATAAGTCAAAGAGCTATAGAGCACATACTAGCGAAAATATATAGACCACTTATAAAATATATAATAGGTGTCCTTGACTTTTTGTATACCTATGTCTTGGAGGACGTTCGAAACTCCGAACTAGGTGAAGCCCGTGTAAAACGAGACGTGAAGCACAAGTTATGTACAACCATTCTAATTTTTAAGCGAATGACAGTAATTTTTGATCAACCTGCTTCGGGTATACGACAAATTTTAAGTGGGCTTTCTAAGAGCAATCTAAATGCTAATAAGATCATACTGAGTAAGTCTTCTTTATTCGCGAGCTCAAATTATTGTATCAAACTAATATATTTTGCACATATGTAAATACACATACTTGCCAATGAGAGCACCTACGCTTGTTTACGCAAAACTATAAATAACATGCAGATTTAAAAGGTGGTAAAACGAAATGTTACGATGTTGTTGCGAATATCTTAGGCATCTTCGATCTTTCGGATAGCCATATAGGCGATTAATTAAATACCTAAAGCCTGGTTCTCAAATAGTCGCCCGATTCGTTCACTAGAATTCCAGCAGATAGGAAAGAGTTCAATCCGGAAGACTGAATAAACTCAACCAAGACGACTGAAACGACACTGAGACCGGCTTTTAGCTTTCATAATGAATACTGAACAATCCTCGAGCACTCTTGAAATACTGTCATATTCTCACTTCAACTCTCACTAAAAAAATTACTGAGAAATTATTATATTTCAGATGACAAGTCCTTCTAGAGAAAAGTGTCCTTTATATTCAAATTACAGACGTCATCAGCCTCAATTTCATGTAATTTTGAACAACAATCCAATAATGGAAATCCATTTTTGATTTTTGAAAATATATAACTTTTGTTTCAAAAGCTATTTCAGCACAACAAAGAGCATATTTGTATAGACTAAAATTGATGTGAAAAAAATTACGCGAATATAAAGTCAATTACCACTCACTTTATTAAGCCAAGACTTTTGATTGTTTTTTCTTTATATGCGATCGACATTCGACATAAGTTTATTATGAATTGGTTTTTCGGACTGAATGAGACGAAACAACATGAATCGTCGTTTCAGCGGGCGCAGCAATTCGTAATCTTTTCAATCATGCGAAAACACCACCTTTCTTTTCAAACTTTATATGTTCGCCATAAGTTTAAGAGGTACACGCAATGCTATAAGCAACAAAGAGCATACATTCATTTCCAAAAATAACATTTTCGTCTTCAATTTCAATTTAAAAGAAAGTGATATCTAATTTCGTTTTCGTTTAGTCACACCACTTTTATCACGAGTTATTAACCTGAAATGCTTTACATTCTTATAATTTCCACTTGTATTCGGTCTATTTTGACGATAATTGAGTTATCTTGATTCACGTCCCTCAGTAAGGTGACTAGTTTGTTCAGACTGGAAAGGAGGGAGGGGGTGGCGATGCTTGCTCCAAGGGTTTCTTGAAAAATGCGTTTGTTTGTAGTTATTTCCAATATTTTCACACAAGCTTTGCGATAATATGAAAACCTCACACAGATACTGCAGAGCATGAGTGAGATTGGTATGTTATAGCCCTCCCAATAATTTTGTCTCCATTTTGAATTTTTTAGAGCTGTCTCAGCTTCCAACACTTGCACCAACTTTCAGGGTTTGGCGATCAATAGTCCTCCCGCCACTCAATGAAAAATATGCTTTGCCATCCCTGCTATTAGGTTTTGGGAAGTAGTAATCTACCTTTCTTAGTATTTAAGATGGACTTATTGCGGTTAAATCACATATGAAGTTTATAACGTCCATTTCACAAATGGTGGAACTACTTTCATATACACAGCGTATTATGTACGATTACATTAGTTGCTTTATGAAATATGGTTAATTTTAACTATAGCAATATTATGATGATAAATTTACTATTGTGATACTGTATTTATCATAATTATAGGAAGAATGACAAAGCGCACAATAACAATTGCTATTTACAACCATCCCTCCATTTTTTATCATATTTCGCAAAATCTCAAAATCTGTCATAACAACAGTTGCTAGGACATGACCTCTTGTTCCCTAGCAACGTCACAGCACAGTCATCACATGTTCAGTGGCAATAACCCATAAGTATTTCACAGAGCTCAGATGATACAGAGCATCATATCTACAATAATTCTTCTATTCATCCATATTTTCTGTCCGATAAATTCAAATGCTTTTCGAGGAGTATGTTTCGTGGATAATCCCCAATTGTATATAATCTAATCCATCGTAAAGCATTGGATTGAATCCTAAGTTGCAGATATAATGATCACATCTCCTCTAAAGATGCAATGTACGTAAAAACGGCAATCTTTCTCAATATATCTGTACAATTGATCCTGCTGTCATATTATAAGTAAATATCTTGGCTCTGATTCCTTGAAGATGATAAATAATTATCAAATTTTGCAAACAATTATCAACGAACTAGTGAAGAGACCTATCCCACAAATGACTACATACATTCTTCCTTATATAGATTACCTCATTTTGGCCGTAAACAACTAACATTATGATTTTTGTGGGCATTGTAGCTTTGTCAAAATAATTAGTCAAGAAACACCAAATCTAAACTGAAAAGAGCTACAGCAAAAAAAACTAACAGCTTGACTTCGTCGAAACTCTATGGTTGCAAGTGAGGCTAGCCGCTATCTTTTGACGATATATACAACCAAAATGTATTTTCTACGTTAATATATAGTAAATTTCAAATTGTTTGATACGATTCGTTTCTTAAACTATCTTTTAAGTAATGTTTGCCTTAAGAGTCTCACTTTTTGCCACTATTTAGTATGGCGTCCTTGCCTCACCTTGATAACGGTGGTAAGACATGTAGGGGATTGGGTAAGAAATCATTGGTGGGATTGTGGGCGAACTGAAACGACAAGGTCTCTTAACATACAAGACAAAGATCAACGCACCATAACAGTAACATCAAACGTCCGTAACGTGTGAAGGTTTTTTTCTGCACCTGATTAAAAAGCCTAGAAATCTTTGCTTGATGCAAAATAGCGAAGGTTAACATTTGCACAACGACTCTCGATGTCGATGAATGATAAAAAAATAGTTTTCATTTCTTAAAATGCAGAAATCAACTAAAACAACATTATAGCTCGGTATAAGTCAGGATTTCAAAGAAAATTCATACAACTGTACATTTCACGAACATTTAATATACCTTGTCTGTATTTGTGCAAAACATTATGTATTTTAAGTATTAAGAGACTATTAGTTACACGCGAAGACTAGATATTTCTATCTATTCATTCCACTGGATATCATTTTTTTTGTATCATTACGATCTGGCAATTGATTGAAAAAAGCATTAAGTTGAAAGTAACGAAGTTTTCACTAAATAACCAAAATTTTCTACAATCAGTTCCATTCGTCAGCGAAAGTCTTCTTCCAATTAATAAATTTGTCTACCCTTCGTGCAACCGGCCACTCTGCAAGAGCTCTCCGTGCATTAATTGTCGTCGTGGTACAATGCTCTTGGTTTAGAAAGTATTGAATTAAATAGCCATACAGTAGATTATGCAGTGTAAAATTTAAAAAAAAAGAAAAGCAGAACCAGTGTCTAATGTGATATGTTTACTTTGTTGCTAGAATTAGGTGTTTTGCAGTTGACAACAATTAGTATATCTGGGCTAAGCGTGTTGTTCTTTGACACACAAGATCGAAAGAATTTAAAAGATGACGATGAAATCGACTGCCACTCACTATGTATATGCCAAGAATTTTGATGGGTTTTTATATGGTCTACATCGGCATTCCCATCCGCAACCCACATGGAACGAAACGTTGCAAACGGTATGAGTGAATTTGATGTGTATGTTATGTCATAAACACTAACTGTTGTAGAGGTTGCACTGTATTGAAGTTTTGCTGTCGCCTTGCCGCCATATTCGTAATGAATTTCCGCTGTAGAAGATGGGAATGTTCACATTGTCCTCCTCCGCACAAAGAGTGCTGGTGCTGTTGCGAATTGCGATAGGAGAATTGCTGCATTGTGTACCACTAGTCAAAGAGTTAATGTTAGTGCACAGCGGATTTTGTTGAGCCGAAGAAATACAGTTGAGGTTGAGAATCGTCTTGTCGAGCTCAACACCATGTACATCCTTTTTCGCAGCTTTAAGTATCAGCTCGTGCGACCCAGAATAAAGCTTTGTTTTTTGCCCAACTATTCTCTTTTTTCTTACCACGTTCCAGTTCGAACCTGACTTCGACTCCTTATTGGTATTGAAAGAACCCACTAGATTTCCATCGACGTGAACCTCAATGACATCTGATCCTCCATCATTTGTATATGAGACCTCTTGTACAGCCACCGAACATGACGATTGCGTGGTAAATCGAATTTTTACCGATAGAGGCGAAACAAGATGAATTGTCGCTTGACATGAAGTTGCACTTCGTGGTTTTTTTTTGATCCTGTGTATTCACCATCTTCCGCTTCAAACTTTAAGAATTTACAATCGCTTTGAGAGAAATAAAACGTTGGCAACAAAACACAAAGCATAAACCTAGTTCCAAAAGCAACATTTTCGTATTTACAGTGCAGGAACAGTTCAAGAAGACAATGGTCTTTGATATAATGTCCGATTTTTCAAACAACTTATAGGAATAACTACTCCGTTAAATTTTTTAAAGATAGCAGTTGCCATGAGAATGGGCAAAATAACCTGCGATTTCTAAAAACATTTTTGTGAACTTGCATTTTAAATGATTTGTATTGAATTTTATTTGCATTTCAATTGAACTTTATTAATTCTCATTTGTATTAAGCTGTCTCCAAACGAGTTTCCCAGTATGAAAAATAAAAGCCATGAATTTTTTTTAGACACAAAAAGATAAAGGCAACCAGTCTATCATGACGGTTTTTAAAATTTATAAAAAAACATATGGATAGCGCGTTCTGATTGGTTGATGACCGTGTTTAGATTAGCGGGCCACATAAACACGGTAATTCGTGTGGTCGCAAAAATTTTTGTTTGAAAATAACTTAAATCAACATTGGTGATTATGAAAAACCTTTGAAGTGTTTATTCCCGTTGCACTTTATTCAAGCGATACAAACAAGTTTTAGCAGGAATTCTCTCTCTGATCTAGAAAGTCATATTAATGTTGAAATACATGGTCTTAATCAGTGGGTAACAGTAAATAAGTGAAGCTTAAATATTGGCAAACAGAATTCATGATCATTGACTCACGTCAGCGGCTGGCTGTCTTTAAAGATCACGACTTTCCTGTTACTGTCAATCATACAGTAGTAAAACAAGTCAAATCGGCAAAAACTTTAGAAAATATTGTGGATGAAAATCTTACGTGGCGGTGGCACAGTATAGAGAACATACAGTAGGGCCACTTCATTGAATTTTTTTGTGCCACGCATATCTCATTGCGCATGTGATTACCATAGTGGCAGCCAGTCAATTGCAATTTCTGACCAATAGGAAAGATGAAATGGCTTACGGCAGCAGTAATCTTATTAAATCTACAGCAGCCAGTTGCACAACGAAATGGCTCTACTGTATATTCCCTATACTGCGGTGGCGTAGCTCTGCGGACGCAATTACCAAAAACATCTCATTTGGCATTAGTGCACTCAATATTTCATCATAAACACTAACTAATTAAATGAAGATATGATCTTCGCACTTTGCTGGACAATTTAAGCAATCGTCTCAGGACCTGAAAAAATCAGGTGACTCAACGGGATTCGAACCCATGTTTACATGAGCCCAATTGCTTAAATTGTCCAGCAAAGTGCGAAGATCATATCTTCATTTAATTTCAAACACCGCACTGCATAAAACATTCATAAACACTAACTGTTGTAGAGTTTGCACTGTACTGAAGTTTTGCTGATGTCTTGCCGCTATATTCGTAATGTATTTTCATTGCGAAATGTCAACACGTATATTTACTCTTGAGATAGACGCATATGGACGTAATGGATTGCGTGTTGTCCAATGATGACAGAATAGCCAATGGTATGCTCTAAACTTCATTGGGTGGAAATGAAAAAATAAGGCTGGGGCCATCTGGGTAGAGTACAATTTTTTTGTATCTCTCCTACAATATCCGCCATTTTAAAGGGGTTAAATGTTTCAACCTTAGACCTCGAAATCTTTTCCAATGGACACAACCCAACATTTCATTTTGTCTTTCCAAAACTTTACTTCGACATTGCGACTTTGTATGTCAAATAAAGTCAGCCTAACAATTTTGCTTTGTCATGCTGACTCATAGTAATTAGATCATTTTATTTTTAGTTAGATTAAATACGTCATATTTATAATAAGGGCAATACGTCATAACTTTTAAGTAACTTTCAGAAGTATATAAACAGCGGACAGTTGGAGTAGAAAAAGTAATGGCAAAAGATTGATGTAGAGACAGAGATTGCTACACTGAGATACCGAACGTTTTTGATAATTGCCTATTTGTTGCTGGACTCATTGTCGTGAGGATTTAAGGACAGATACAGGGGCCGCTGAGAGGTTTGAAAAGTGAGGGGGCAAAAGGTCGCAGAATCGGATTGTTAGCAGTTGTTTTCAACTGTTTTATCAGGAATCGTTCAGTATACAAAATTTGTTTTGATTTCGTTTGTATAGTTTATATAGTGCATTTAGACTGAGTGCCCTGCTACGGTGCTCAGGCACGGGCACCAATATGAACACAACATTTTGATGAAGAGGCCAGGTATGGGCATCAGGAAGAGGTAGTACCCAAGTACCGTGCTCGGGCACCAATGTGAACGACAACACCTGAGTAACGTGTACAGAGAGGCACGTATTCAGCACATGGTTTTAAAACTTGTTTACAAAACATGAAATTATAAATAAACGAAGCTGGTGGGTAATACGTAGTGTGAAGGGCCTGCATATTTTTGCCCGAACCCGGGTATAGTACTTCGGCAATCAGTCTAAACGTGCTATAATTGATCAATCTAACGTCAACTAAAAAATGAAAGTAAAACATAAGTGAGATATGAAATACTGTTAAAAATCCATTCTTATCAAATGTAAGTATCTGTTAAACCGGACTTTTATACTTTCATACTTTGCAAAGCAAGAGATAAGGAAAAAAGGGGGGGGGGGCAATTGTCCCCTTCTCCGCGATAGTCTAAGATCTGTGAAGCAAAGCTATTCGTTGTTGTCGTAGAGAAATAAGTTAATACTATCCTGTTATTTCTTTCTGTTAGCTTTCTTAATTTATTAGACAATACAAAATAATTCTGTTCCTTAAGTACATCTTGTTGTCGTTAACATAACCGACAAAAAAAGAATCAAAAAAGCTAAAAGCTAGCAGCCTTTTGACTGTGGAATAATTCAGAGCAACATTAAGAAGGCCTAAGTATCACTATTTAATAAAATAACAACAATACAACGCGTGCGCTTATTGGTCATTTGCTGAGTTGGCGAACCTGTGCAAACTGATCTGAGCTCAATCCATTAAAGAGAATTTGCAAATCAATCATCAACACATGTTATAGGAAAAATTAAAGAATTTGTTTTAAATTCCTGTTTCGCAGCATTAATTTTATTTCATAAAAGAAGTAAAAGATGTTTTTCGTAATTGCACTGGCTAAAGCAAGCCGAGGAGACCTTTTGGAGAACTCAAGCGGGTGCAAAATCTGCTCGAGATTCGATCTCCTCTTGAGTTTTTTCAAACGTCTTCTCTGTTTACAAAAACCGGTAATTCAAAAACATGGTATAGAATTGATATTTTAAGAGTGATGCAAACTTCAATGAGAACTTTGAGCGTACATTCACCACTTTCCGTGTGTACATTCACAAACTTCAACGAGCAATTTGAGTATACATTCGCCACTTTAACAATCCTCTTTTCAAGTAGATACTTTGTAAATACAAAACTTTTTAATTAAATAACAAGTGCTCCATAAAGGAAAATACATTAGTGAAGTGTACAGAACCTGACAATTTATTCACTCCTAAAGTCAAAGGAATAGATAGAAACGCTATAAGCAGGGTGTGCAGTATATTCTTAAGGTGTATGTGCACGATCATGACATTCAAAGTTGAACTTGTTCTTTGCATTTGTAATAGTAAATTCTTATAAAATCATAAATTAGAAATTGCAATAGACTATATGATAGAAAATGTATACCGACACTCTAGCTCTACCCTTCTATGTAACATAGTTCTGGACCGATCGCATCAACGGAGACTTTTCGCTGCCCCCAACTTGTTCATTTTGAATTTGTACGGAAGTCTCAGAATGACGAACTTTCTATAAAGATAAAAGAAATTTGTACGCAAGTCTCAGAATGACCAACTTTCTATAAACATTAAAAAAATTTGTACGGAAGTCTCAGAATGACTAATTTTCTATAAATATCAAAGAAATTTGTACGGGAGTCTCGGAGTTACTAATTTTCTATAAACATCAAAGAAATTTGTATGGAAGTCTCAGAATGATCAATTTTCTATAAATATTAACGAAAATTAATTGCAATATTGCCGCCATGCGCCAAACTCTCCGAAGTGAACAATCTATAATTCCTTTCAAACCGAAACAACAAAAAGATATCAGGCTTTTGTGACAATTCTATCGACATACCCCCCCCCTTCCAAGAAAGTTTGAAGATTGATAGTCTAGTAAATTTTTTAACATTTGTCGGGTAGTAAATATGACAAAGAAAATTATATGAATTACGTGTGAATGCATGGACAGCAAAAGAAGATAATTGGGAGGCGGGGATGTATGCATGATACACCGTACTATGTTTGAAATCTATCGTTTTCTACGGATTACAACATGCACATGAGCCCCCCCGAATTATCGATAGTGGAATTACGTGATATTTAAAGTATTGAAGTCTGAAGTATCTCATTGTGAGCAGGGGAAAATATTTACCGCCTCTCGGAAGTGATAGCTATCATGAGCATTATATTAAAACACTTACCCTTCCTTTTACTCGAAGAAGAATCAACCCAAGAACCATAATTATGAGTCCCACGCCGATGAAGACATACTTGCCTATGTCTAATAATTTTTTAGGCAGCAAAACATCGTTCTTAAATTTATCAGCGTCCGATTTGCTAATGACTGCAGTCTGAATGAACGTTGTAATTTATACGCGAGTGAGTAAAGGAAAAATACGACAAAAGCATTGCACAACAATAAAACAGCACTGCTTACCTCGTTCACAAACAACACAGGCAAAAACACTGTCCTCATGTTTTCGAATTGCCTGAAAAATATAAAGACATCGAAGCATGCTTTAATTTAATCAATGAATTCGCGTACATTTATTAAATATACTGCAGTATGAAGAAAAGTGGTAGCATTGCATAAACACAAAGAAAAAAGAAAAGCATCGCAAAAGAAGACCATTTTGTAATATTAACACAACGAGTGTAATAAATTTTCTTTGCCACTATATGCCAATATTATGGTCAGGAAAATAACTTTTTTAGATAGTTTAAATTGATTTTAAGAACCTTAGCAATATATCTGATAGCTTTGAATAACGCTGTCATAGCATATCTCCTTAGAAAACCGCACTACAAATTTAAGATGCCGCATACGAGTACAGTTTGACGACATCGTTTGAGCGAACATCAGCTTCGACACATACGAGGATGATTGTTAAGTGGTTTTAGCGGCAAATTGTCAATGGCGTAACCGGTGGGCATTAGGATATCCAGTAACGGCACTCTCTCGGAGCTTTTGCCTCCCGATGGCTGATTGACGGAGGGCCCCCAGCCGTCGAGTTACGCTCTTACACATTGGTACAATCTGTCTATCTCTCCTTCATAGACGAATTGCGATCCTCAAAACGATTATTTTAGTTTTGCTCTTGGTTAAAGAAACAAGAAACTGGCGATAAAAATTCTTGCCATCAGAAAAACGAAGCGAGGATCTTAGCCGATCGACTCTCAACTGACGTCCAATAGGGTGATCACGATTTTAATTGCATCATCGCAAGCAATAAAAACACTCGGAAAAATGTATACGGCATGCATATACCCTTGTAAGACAACAATGCAATGCAGTTTTAGGAAGACGCAGTATTTGGTCACTTACGTTATTCCTGTAAGATTCGTTAAAGCAACGTTCACTTGAATTCTTTTATTGGCCTGCATCGTAATACCCGTGTTCTAAATGAAAAAAAGCATTGATAACATTTTCGAAATCTATATTGCACCCATACTGCTTATAAACAATGTGCATATAAAAACGCAGCAGCATAAGGTACATGACACACTAGGATATTATTAGCATTTGATTGTACGTGTACAGCAAATATCTTGTAAAAACTGCACTTTTCATCCCGAATGAATATTACTCAGAATAAACCAGCAACATATACGAAAACATCGGATGAGGAGATGCAACTTTTACTGTTACCGGTTCAATCGAAATAAACGTAGAATGGTCTTCTTCGTTGGGATGCATGCCATTGACTGAGTCGATAACGGTTTTGTTTGCAAACAGAAAATGTGGGAGAGACACAACAACGGGAACATCTAGAAATGCAACAAATTGTGTAATATTATATTATATATCTCACATTTTAATTTGTGAGTTGAGCAGTCCGCATCAACAAACTAAAATTCATGTCGATTTCTTGACAGTTTAAACTCTGACATTTTCTAGCTCGTTTTTCAGAAGTTCTTTATCAAACAGTCATCCTGTATTAAGCGGTCACATGGGAAACCCCAGAGGGTGGTTAATACAGGCTGACTGTACTTTAAGAAGAAAAGACGATGGATTTAATGTGGACTTACTGATTTACATTTTTTTAATCAAACGCGTAGTGTGAAGATAAGATTAAATTACACATATGACAAGATATACTTAATACGAGAAAATCTCTATTGGTTTATAAGGGATTTTACATTGTAATTTTCTAAATCGAAAGCATAGATTAGAAACTTAACTTTACAAGGAAACGGATACGGATTTACGGTGGATTTACTGAAGTAAATTTAAAAAAAGCATAGTTAAGGATAATATTAGATACGATTAGTCGATTAGTTAGATAATCTATGATGAAATATACTTTGTACAGGGTCAGGGAAACAACTTCTTTAGATAGTTAATTAAATCGATTTTAAAAACATTCGCAATATACTTGATTGGTCGAAAATTTTATCCACGTGGGCTTTTTGGCCTTCGCGCGGTAACGTGACGTTAAAAAAGAGAAAACGCAGTATCATTTTTTTAACGTTTTCCTTAATTGTTGTCTCAAATGATGTCGTCATACTATACACCGATGCGGCATCTTAAGTTTGTAGCGCAGTTTTCTAAGACTTGCTATAACAGCAGTACAATGAAAGCTATATCTTCAATGAATGTGTTCTCTTTTTTACGTCACTTCCAGCGCAAAATCACCACATTCTAAGCCACAAAAACCCATGAAGATGAATTTTTTGTCTTATCAAATTTATTGCAAATGTTCTTACGATCGACTTAACTATCTAAGAACGTTATTTTCCTGACCATGAGTCCACGATATAGGCATTTTAAATTAAAAAGGATTAACTCGACAAACCAAAGATTTACATTTTTATCGTACAAGAACAGAAATGCCTTAAAACATACTTAACGGTTTACACACGCTGACATCCAATAGTCCATCGGGGACGCACGAGTTAGCGTCGGGGTTACAAAACCCAGCTCTATTATCCGCATTATATTTGAACTGTTCAGGTCCAGCAAAAAACCGATACAATGGTATTCCTTCTACATCGACAGTGGAATGATACCTGATATTTATTGATCTATATAAAACAATGCACATTTTGAGGCTTGCGTTCGCTTAACATGTTGACTAAACACGCGCTCAACATCGTAGACTCAACATGTTGAGAGGTTTTGCACACCCTGTAGCGAAGCCAGCCCGTTTTTTATTCCTACTTTGCAAATATTTCTGTGTTCAATCACTGGAAAAACAATCAATGGAATTAATTTTCTAAAGAAGTGAATAATAATTTTCGCTGAAAATTTTGCATTGCAGGAGGCTGCCTTCGCCACTGTGCATCCCGTTGAGGAATGTCGAGTTGCATTGAGTGGCACTGAAAGGTGTTAAGCATTTTTGAGAGAAGTTTGAACTTGCTCAAACGTTTCACTCGACAGCGCTCAACATTTTCTTTGTTCCGTGGTCAGAGATGCGTTCTTCAGTTCAACACAGTTTAGTGCTTTTGAACAGCACACTCAACAACGTTGAACTAACGCATGCGCAGTGTTCATCATCAACGCATGGCGGTGCGTTCACTTTTTTTGGTTGAACTCGCTAAACTGTAAATGTGAAGCTGTATAAACAACAGTTGATAAGCATTGTGGAATATTTTATTCCATGATTTTATGTTTTATCATCTTTAACACAAAGGTTTACAAGTACATACAATGGAAGATTTTAATATCAACAACAGCCCTTATAACCAAACGCTGTTCTTTAGCTACTGAGAAAACCAGACCACTGCCTTTTAATACAAGCCTCGCACAACAACCTTGATCTGTACATAAGGACATAGCAAGTTTATTTTATGGCAAGAGAAATTTGCACACTCAGCTGTTTACTGCAATAATGTTTCTAATCCAATCAAAGCACCTTATTTAACGGGAAGTGACGCTTGCATGTCTATATTAACTGTTATTGTGCACTCGCAGAAAAAGTAAGATATGGGTGAAAATAATTGATGCGCGATGCTGTCTCAGACGTAGTGGCTGATTCAAAGAATAAAAATTTGATATAAATTTTCCTTGGGGCAAGACAAGATATGCTTGAATTTTTACCTGCATATATCGCTGGAAAAGATCGGCAAGTGATCGCCTTTATTTATATCCGGATGAAAAATTGTTCCGTCTGCAACAATAGCAAAAGTCGTTAATCGCACAATAAAACGTCCGGCAGTAAAAAAATATCATCAAGTCAGAAAATATTTCAATTAAAAATAATCAACCAAAATAATCACGTTACAACATCATCGATCAATGGTACTATAGAAGGGTAATATAACTACTCTAGGTTGAACCCAAGAAACTAACATCCATCCATACAATGGTTTCACCTTACCTGTTCCGTTTATCATGTTCGCCCATTTTGTATGCCACCAAGGAAGCGTACTAAAATCAGAATCATATAGTTCAGATAAAGCAACAACAAAAGAATGCCAGAGGCAAATTAGCGCACAGAGTTACAGAGTCAATTTCTATTGAGCTAAGTACCTACACACCGCGCGATGCTATTGCTAAAATATATCGAACAGGAATTCGCAATTCTCTTTAAAATTCGAAACCGCAAAATAACGAAAAGTGTCCGAAGCCAATTGCACTTTCTCCCTTATTTCGCCATAGTAGAATTCATATCATAAAGCGAAATACAATAGGTGGAGAAAAAAGTAGCGCCGTAAAAAATTAACGTTGATATGTAGGTTTGTAGCCAGTCAAATTTCGAGTAAAGTGTAAAAATAAAAAAAAATGATCGTTGAAGAATGAACGACACAAAAATGTTAAACGACACAAAATACATGAACACATGAACAACGATGCGGCCGTTTTTTTGCAAGAAATACAAAAGTTGGATATGTCTCCACTATCTTCGCTAGTTATATTCGTTCCATCCACGCATTTAAAAAAACTCGTCATTATTTGATGGTTTTCAGTTTTTCGATTCAGAACGAATCAGGCTATAGGTTTTCAATAAGGTTCAAATCAGATGATTGGGTTTGGCCATCGCATCACATGAATTTCTTCCTTTGTGATATATTTTAAAACAACTTCCTTTTCCAGCCGGCAATTTCAAAATATAAAGGAAAAAACGCACTCCAAAAAACGTCATCTTGTAAACTCAAGATTCGAGTTATAAAAGTTCTCTCTTGCTTTTATAACTCTAATCTTGAGTTTACAAGATGATCTTTTTTGGTGTGTGTTTTTTCCTTTATTAAAACAACTTCCCTTGTGGTTTGCTGTTATTGTCATGTTGGAGAACAAAGAATGAAATATATTTTATAAACTTTCATTTCTAATAATTATGCGCAGCTTAAACCATAAGAACACAGATTGTTAACCATTAAGGAGCTATTCACATGAGCCTGGTAACTGGGATTCAGAGAGGCATGAAAGGATTTTGACGTCATTGAAAGGAGCAAAAACTTCATGCGCAAAACTTACGTACTACCTTTTTTTAAGCGTCATAAGTCATTTTAGTTGTAATTTTCAAATCAGGCTAAATTATTTGTTTTCATTTCAAAGGAATTGTGAATTTGCAAAGTCAGAGCATAGAGAAATTGCTCAAACATGTTTTTTTTGCTGTGAAGTATTTAATCTTTTCCATTTGCCAAAATCAACGCTTCGCTGAATCCCGGCTACCGGGCTCATGTGAACAGCTCCTAAGTAATCTATTGATGCCTTTAAATAATTATGTGCTGTTTTTTTTGGGGGGGTGTGACAATTTCTTGTCCATCCATTGATAGTATCAAACCACACGTACGTGGCAAGAATTCACAACTATAACTAGAAAACCTCTCTAACACAATACACAGGAAAATAAGTCATTTTAACCCTTTCATTCACGATCATTAACCCTATCAACTGCGTTTCATTATAGTTTCTGTGCTGCAGCATCGTGCACGAAAGGGTTAATTATATTGTAGTTCCTTTCAGCTGTATTGTTTAGAGGATGGAAAAACCTCGCCAGTTGCCTTTGGCCCTTAAACTCCGCAATGTATGGCCAAAATAAGACCAGGTAAATCCCATGTGATCGTAAACAGCAAAATGAATATAGAGCGTAAGAAAAAGATAGGTGTGAAATAAGCCTGGAAGTCCTGGCTTCAACCGTTTTAAGCATTCACACCTCTCTTCCTTGCAAGCTTCCCCACAGATAACATTTCTAAGGTCAAACACTTAAATGTTGACCACGGTCGGCGCAAGATTAAGCGCTGGGCGATCGCCACGGATCGCGTAATAAGTAGATTTGAAGAAGGAATGCAGATGCTCATAATACCTCATGCCATTATACTTTACATATGCACCAAGGCGATCGATTTTCCCTACTCCTGTGTGAATTTCCCCTGATGTATTGGTGTTATTGGACTAAAAATGTAAGAGATAACATAAGGCATCAAAAAATCCCAATGATAATGAAAATAAATGTCCTTTAGAAAGAACAATTAAAATTTACTTTATTCTTATCACATTATGGCATTAATTAATGTGCAAGTTGGTAGTGTGAAGGCCCGTCCACGCGATCTGATTTATTGGTCCGATATAATTTTGTTGATAATTATATTCGTTTGGATATTTAAAGACGTGTGAGCAGCCGTTTGTACTATCCAGTATCTTTATCGATATATTTTTCGTATTTTTGTTTCCAAGTCTTTTTCAAATCGATGCAATGTGACTAGTCGGTTCCTCTGATCTTGTCGGACGAAAATAGAGAAAGCTCTATTTCTATCCGATTTTTTAGGTTGACTGATCCGACTATCGGAGGCTCACTTTATATGTGTTCACACGATCTGTTTTTTAGGATCTGACAAATCGGATCGTGTGAACGGCGTTGACAATGCCAAGACAAATGTGCACCAATAACGAAGCCAACAGCAAGTCATTGCAAAAACTCGTCAGCGGTGGTTAACCTTAACTTGGCGAATTTTTTTCAATATCTTAATTTGATGCCAGTAATTGCTATCCATATAGTCCGTTGCCCGTGGCCTCAAAACATTTACTTTTGTAGCCACCATCGCGGTGCGATAATTTATGAACGGTATTCCATAATTTTCGACATGGTAAATTCGAGTTTTTCTGTTCCCACTCATCAAAACCCGCAGTTTTTTAGAATTTTAAGAATGAAGATCTTTCCCGTTTTGTTGTCTAGGCGAACTGTTTACTAGAAATACACCTGATATCGCTGTTATTTTGAGCCGAGTCCTGGGATCACAGTTTATATAGAGAGGTTAATAAAGCGACACACAATTTTCTCGTAAGAAAGATACAAGTTCACAGAATATTGAAGCTTGCTACAAGGTCAAATCAATTTACGAATTATTTAATAAAGAGGTGTTATAATACGAAGACAAGGTTCAATCGAGAAAGATGTGAAATCGTGATGCTACTTGTTAATGTTCACTGTTCATTTACTTCATTGACTCATTTTCACTTGACAATTCTTCGTCTGTAATTTTTGCATCCAAAATCTCTCCATACACATCCGTTTCCAATTCTTCTGTTTTATTAAAGCACGAAAAGCATTAACAGAGTTCAGTGCAAGAAATGGATGCTTTCTTACAAGAACATCTATTTTTTGAGCAACCAGGAGTGCATTTATGTACAATTGTAAATATTTAGCGCATCGACTAGTGCACAACTGCCATTTATTTAATCAATGGAGATAGACTTATTTTTGTCAATTTTGCATCCATGGTTAGACGGATTTGGCGGGGCACAGTGACGATTTCCATTTTGCTGCTAGTTAATTGGCACGATTGATGTGTTTCTCCAGACCATCTTTATAAGGTGGCAAGCTGTACCTAGCCATGTTAATGCCAATGCCAGGCATTGAGTGGTAAATCTTACATTTTACCTTCTCCAGACTCTTGTGAAGTTCTTTAGTGCTCACAAAATATTCTTCAAATTCCTGAAGAGCTTTGACAGCTTGGGCATTTTCTGACAGAAGCTTACATCTGAACATTTTGCTATGTGCATAAAACAAACTGCATGAGATGCATGTAATAACACTTGTGTATCAGCCTCTTCGTGGTCACAGCACAGGTCATCAATCCTTTGAACACTCCTTTGGCTTTGAAAGAAATGCAAGGCTACAATTGGATTCCATGCATTTACAGGAGACTTTGTGAATCTAATAAAGTCAAGGCAATTCAAAAAAATAGCACTACTCTTCAAGAAAACCTGGTGTCATTACTAGGTTTTTTAAAATAATTTGGAAATTAATTAGTATTCATTCATTTTTATTGGTACGCTCGGACACAACTTGTTTGTCTTATGGACATACTAATGTGTCCAGATGTAAGCTTCTGTCAGAAGATGCCCAAGTTTTCAAAGCTCTTCAGAAACTTGGAGAATATTTTGTAAGCACTAAAGAACTTCACAAGAGTCTGGAGAAGGTAAAATGTAAGATCTACCACTCAATGCCTGGCATTGGCATTAACATGGCTAGGTACAACTTGCCACCTAATAAAGATGGTCTGGAGAAACACACATCAAACGTGCCAATTAACTAGCAGCAAAATGGAAATCGTCACTGTGCCCCGCCAAATCCGTCCAACCATGGATGCAAAATTGACAAAAATAAGTCTATTGATTAAATAAATGGCAGTTGTACACTAATCGATGTGCTAAATATTTATAATTGTACGTAAATGCACTAATGGTTGCTCAAAAAATAAATGTTCTTGTAAGAAAGCATCCATTTCTTGCACTGAACTCTGTTAATGCCTTTCGTGCTTTAATAAAACAGAAGAATTGGAAACGGATGTGTATGGAGAGATTTTGGATGCAAAAATTACAGACGAAGACTTGTCAAGTGACAATGAGTCAATGAAGTAGATGGACAGTGAAAATTAGTAAAAAAAGTAGCATCACGATTTCACATTTTTCTCGATTGAACCTTGTCTTCGTATTATAACACCTCTTTATTAAATAATTCGTAAATTGATTTGACCTTGTAGCAAGCTTCAATATTTTGTCAACTTGTATAATTTTTCTTACAAGAAAATTTTATTTCGCTTTGTTTACCTCCCGAAATAAACATTGAGCCCACGACTCGGCTCAAAATAATAGCGGCATGAGGGGTACTTCAAGTAAAAGTTCGCCTAAACAACAAAACGGGAAAGATCTTCATCGTCAAAATTCTAAAAAACTACGGGTTTGGTGAGTGGGAACAAAGAAATTCGAATTCAGCATGTCAAAAACTATAGAATACCGTTCCGAATATAAAATTTAGCACCGCGATGGTGGCTACGAAACTTTATTTCTAAGGACATTTTGATTACACAGGCAACGGACCAATATTGATGTATAAAAATATATAAAATTCCCCATAATTCTAAACATAAAAAACTCACCTGTAGCATAACCAATGAGTTAATTATGGGCACGTGGAAAGGCAAGGTATGATTTTTCAGCTGTTTGTTCAGTTCAACGGTAAAATTATGAAATCTCGACAAGATAAAATCGTCGTATCCCCAAAGCAAATCAGAAACAGATCTCGCACGAAAAACGTCTTCTTTTCCAAAGAATTGGTTCAAAAGAGGAAGTAGAAGAATCGCCAAACCATGAGGCAAAGAATCCACACCCTTCTTGACTAATTCGGACAATTTCTATAGATAATGAACAAACGAAAAAGGAAGAAAACAGAAATTAATGTTGCTTTTGTGAATGAGCAAAAAAATTAACGTATTTATATATTTTGAAAATCTATCATTGCAAAAAGAACTTAAGAGGTAAATGCCATAAAGTAAATGCCCGGGAGTATCGTTGCATGTTTTAGATGAAGACCGTGCAATATAGTAGTCCTCTTTAGAGCCAGTTACTAAATGTGGCCCGCCAAAACTGCTCCCCATTCCCAGGATTAACATCCTATGGGTGGCAAACAGACGTTTACTGGAAATTCTAGATGATTATCAGGTCGACAGTTTAGTCAAACGTTTACATTGCTTCTCTATAAGTCCATTTTTTACTACTATTAAGACGCAGGAGAAGTGTGGCTATAAATGCAAATTTATTTATCAGATTTGGTCGGATAATCTTAGAATCTCACACCTGCTTTTTATAGTTGTAAAGTTCCGAACAGGGGGGAGTGATTATACGTACGCGACCAAATCTGGTAAAAAATTCCATGTGTGGTCATACTGCGCAGGAGTATGAAGGGTCAACAAAATCACGCAAGCAGCAAGATTCCTAACAATTTCCAACATGCAGCTAACTATGGCCTATCAATCTTATTGATGATAAATTTCCAACTTACCAGTAGCGGAATATTAATCGTTACAAATTTGTCTTTGACAGGATCGCAGCCAGCGCACGATGTTGCCTTGTCAAAAACATAAGCCTTTTGAGAGAAGTAGGCTAACGTGTTACTTTCATGGTTGAAGAAACGCGGAACATTCTTTCGAATTTCTCTGCAAGGGGAACGAATAAAGAAATGTGAAAATGGAACTACTCCGGAATCTTTGCATGCGTTGATACGCACCGCGGAGGATTGATAATTGAGGGGAGGGCCGAAGGGGGACTCATTAGTACATTCATATATTGTAAACAGTACTATTGTCACAATATAAATTAACGAAGTAGAACATGCATATATGACTGATATCGCTCCAGACATCCCTAATTCACGAACTTACGAGATCCCTTTTGATATGAAATATTATTTCTCATTTTTGGAAGTTCGTTTTTATCGCAATTTCGTTGCTCGCGGTAAACAGAAAGCAGGCATTATCGGGAAAACGTGAATTTCAAATAAAGTACACCGAAAATCATCAAAGAATTGTCAATGCCTTCCATATTTGTCTTGTGTTCATTGTCATTTTGCTCCATTCTCCGTGCTCTTTCATTTTCGTACCAGACATATAACGAACCACATTTTTACAAGTTCATTTTGGGCAAAAAAAACCAGCGCATTTTTAACCAATAACACACACAATTAGGAGTTCACTGGGGCTACTCGAACACTGTTTGGTTATATGTATTTGCGCATTATAATAGTTGCCAAATACCACAACGAAATTCACGGCATTGTAATCTCACATGTGGCAGTATAGCTCCTACGTCTGTTTACGTGCCACGCATTAGTGACACACACGCGTGAAGCGATAAAAGAACGATTTTCATTGGTCAAAGGAATTGGTGTCAGTCGCGCGTGATTTGTGCAATTCTCGCGACATGACAGGCAAAACGCAGTTTTAAATTCGGGTTTGCCAGTGGTTGCCCGAGTAACTAGTGGACTATTTCCACCCGTAAGCTCTGTGCTTGCTCCGGTAGTGAATCTTTATTCATGTAGAATGGTCACTCATTTTATTGTTTGACTGTTTTGCGATTATCTGTTCTGTAACAAAAAAGACCTAAAATACAGCCAGTTGTATAGCTATAACCTGCTCTATGAAATGGGTCATGTCTTGAGCAAGTGCCCAAAAGCCCCAAATGTTCACCGGCTTCAACCAAGTAGTCAAATTGCCATAAAAAATGACCAGTATCACACCTCGGCTTAAAGTACGTAAAGAAAGTACGACGGTCTATTTGAGCAGAAGAATCCAGTGACAAATCCTATCTTTTTTGCATTGAGTTATTAACTGCCGCAATATACTTTACTTTACACACATAAAGATGCAAATTAAATGATATATTGACAAAAAACCTGTATGAATATGGTCCAACTTGCTTAACTGATGGCTTCTTTCCGTCACTCACGTTTTTCGCGTTAGTCAAGTTAAACATGAAGAATTGCATGTATACATCTGAAGATGGTGACTTCCAGTTCTTAAACGCTTCTGTGCCATTTTTTAGTTGAACATTCTAAAAAAACAGAAATTGAACACTCAGGTAAACAAATATTTTGTATCTCGCTAATCTATCTCAAAAAGGGTGCATTTATCGGGTAAAGTTTACATGCTCCTATTATGCATTAAGTCAATACAATTTTTCATTATTACATAAACTATACAACGTGTTAAAACACCTTTACTGATAAAATGTTTCACAAAATGTAGAAACAGCTGACGCTCTTTAATTTGCGTCATTTTGTCTGTCAATCTTGGGCGTTCTATAATGACGACTTGAAATGGGTGAGAGGCTTGGCTTGACTTGACAACAATAGAGCAAGTCAACGGGCTGGCAAGATCGTCGTGTGAATGTGCAACGCAATCACAAGACAAGTATTATGTTACGGGAACAATTAGTCATATTATTTCATCAGTTTTTCTATAGTACTTTAAGCGAATATCGTTTTAAACGTCACCGAATTGTTTTTCACAGAAAAACAACCTGTCCAGTCGAAATAGGCATTCGGGGTTAGACATGCTCAGGTTCAACCAGAACAAGTTGGACATGAAGAATATCGTTGCTTTTAAAATATTTGTTGTTCGGTAGTAAACAAATGAAATTTGAGCACCAATCAACGCACACTTAAAACATATGCACAAAACGCACTTCTTCAAGTTTGAGAGATTAAAAATGGTCAAGAGATGATTTTGCAAGAATTTTCTGGCGCATACCTCAGTAGAGAAGAAGTGTTTCGTTAAAAAACTATATACCAACGTTCACACAACTTTAAACGATTTTGAAATATTCGGAGTGTACTACGCATGCTTGGACTGGCCATTTACAGAATGCAGATGTTAGCATTGAATGTTGCAACTAATCAGAGATTATTTCAGATTCTGTAGTATTTCAGATTTTCCATTTAACCTAATTACATGCCTATTAATTTACATCATTTTCATCAACGAACTAATTAACGACGTCCGGATAGCAGCAAAACATTACACACAACGTAAATGCACAACCCATCGCAGAGTTATATGACAAAAACAAACAACTTCGTGCTATTAAAAATACCAACTGAAAATACCTTTTCGACAGTATGTTTCCAAAACTTGTCAAAAACGGAATACGAAACGCAAATCATGAAGGATACAAACACCAGAGATCCAAAAAGTATCAAAAAAGCTGAAAACTTTCGCCAAGTAGAAACAGATGCCATGCTGACATGAAGCGACAAACGTAAAACATACTGGGATAGGCTAACCAAACACTGGTTTCGGAAGATCTTCCAACGATCATGTGATTGATTCGTTAAGACACGCGCATGCTTTCGTCATGGACAAAACGTGTGTTTAGCACATGACATGCACTCAACAATGAAAAAATAAGAAATAGATCACGGTTAACATCTTGTGCGTACTGATGGCGTTATGGCATTTTTCCTTTATGAATATCTTAATTGACTTTCTAAAAATTAGTAAACACATTGTGAATATGTTTTTTGTTTTGTTTCAAGGCTCCGTTTAGAGAGTTGAAACTTCTTTGCTTTCTTTCCTTATAATCTTTCATACGCTATCGTTTTATTTACGTTAAAACAACTTTTGTCATTTCGATATTACAAGAAACAATTATTTTGAAGTTTCCTTACGTAATAGCTCAATGCTCTAAAAACATTTGAGATTGATTTCAAAAGGTAAAAAAAAAGCAAAAACAATATTTTGCCTTTGTGCGTTCGGTTGTCTGATGAGAAAATACTGTTTGCAAAGCAAAAGTCGATGCATTATTTGCACAAAAATCGTTAATAAGCTAATACGGTGATTTTATGTTAAAATGTAAAAAGGCAAAATCGGAGTAAGCAGTAGAGATGACGGGATGATTTTGCAGGATTGTGATCTAGTTTGAATTAGAATTTGGTGCCTACTTTAGGGGAGTCGCGTGCCTTGTTTTCGTTAATTTCCTGTTACAGTGCTACCATGATCGAGAGATATTTTTTGGAAATGTGCTCCATGAAACATATATCTCGATAGCTTTTGTTTCAATACTTTGTTTATCAATATTGCGCGGGAAAATTCCTCCCCCCCCCCTCCTCTAACAAAGTATGGGTGCCCATCTCTTAACACCCGTTCCTAATTCAATGTTTCAATGCACTTGATATTAATTTTCAAAACTGATTTTAAGAAGAACCAAGTACAATCCTTGAAAATTCAAATATTGAATTTTTTGAAAATGAATTGTGTATAATCATGCCGGAGGAATAGTAGTAAATACTTATCTTTTGAAAATAGGAATATAATATTATATGTTGAAGTTGATGTGTCATATTGAATATTGTCATTGAAGTTGGTGTGTCATAATAAATATTGCTAATTGTGTTTAGTCGCAAATTGGCATTTTTCATTGTAAAAATTGAAGGCAGCTAAGCAAAACAAATTTTGCGTTAATGTTAAAAAAATTAATTGATACTTGACAAATGTGTAATGTCCGCTAAGGCAACTATGTAATGTCCGTTTCAAAGAAAACTATCACTTATTCAAGGAAACAGTGAAGTCATTCCGATGAAACAATCGTTATGGGTAAACCCTAAACTACGGCATTTTAATGCATGTCATAAATACCACACTAATATGGTTGCGTTTAGGAAGACTTAGTTAGTCATTCTTGTCAAATTTAAAATCATTTTATAAAAAAATCGCTCAGTCATTGAAATGTTTATGTAGGTCACAGAATAGATACATACAAAAAATATTAAAAAAATGGCCAATCTATAGAAATATTTGGGTTTATTTGCCAAAACCCATCCGTAGAACTGTATATTATATTACAATCTGGCTGCACTCATCTGGCTGGAAACATGGCCGCCGTTTAAAATACCCGGATTGTAGGGGACACGAACATCAAAGCTTCCGACATCGAGTGGCGCTTCTGTATGTATCTATTCTGTGTGTAGGTGGTCACCGGTGGGACGAGAAATTGCTATCATATATACGACACGAAAGACCTGAGTTTTGGATTTCACAAAGAAATCCTCCTATTACAAGCATTTCTTGCAACACAGGATGAAATCTAACGTCACAAGAAGAGGATTAGACCATATAGATTTGACCAAGACAAATCTATTGTATTACAGTGAGTGAGCACTGAAAAATTTACATAGAAGCCAGAGAGAACATAATGTATCTAACGACTGTTCAATCAAGGAAATGATGAGGAATTTTTCAAATCCAATTGTACTTTTGAAAGACGATATAGGCAGGGAAGCAGTTTACCTAAATGTTACCAGCTATTCAAAAATAATAATTTAGTATGAGAATTTTAAGGAGGTTTACACCTTCTAAGTTTCATGAGACAACCAAATAGTCAATTGCCTTCACCTACGAGCCATATTGAGTTCAAACATTTACCTGGATGAAGGTAGTTAATTACAATATACATAGACAGACACCTTAAAGGAAAAATTATGATAGTGCCTCTATTATGTTTTGTCATTTCAATGCAGGGTACTGAGCCTCAAGTATAAGTAAATATCTTTAGCTTTTTAGGTCAACATTTTCCAGCTCATCTTAAGTGAAGTGTAAATTTAATTACATTCACATAACATATATCATGATTAAATTCTGGGGAATATTTGCCATTTTGCAAATTTATATTTTGATTTTAATTGTTTCAGTATCACTGCATTTACAGAATATAATATATGTTAAATTATTAATCTTGTGTAGTACATACCCACATTTCACATAATAATGTATGGTATTAAAATGTCATTTCACTAGTAATCTTACTTCAGTAAGTCAATCCTAGTGACACATGGTTGTAATATAGAGCTTGTGCAGCTTATGTTTTGCACAATATAATAAGAAAATGTGAAACTATTTAACAACAAGATCCGATGATTAAAAAGACTTTTTTTGAAAATTGAAATAATCATTACCATTGAAACATTCTTTGACATATTTATATCCTTATAATGTGGGTTCATCAAGGATTTCTGCTAGTTTCAGAATACTCCATAGTGATTAAACTGGTTGCAGTCACATGGACATTTTAGTTGACAATCTTGCATGGGCAAGTCAAAAAATTACCAATATGCCTAAACTTGACAGTCACAAGACCAAAAGTTTTTTGCCATATTTGTCTACAGTCCCATCATTAAAACATCAAATTCCTCTGACGCTTAGCAAAATCATTGGATGATGAACATCGTAAATCTGGCTTATGTTTTAGTTTATCTTAAAGTAGTTCACCCTTTTCATGACTAATCTTAAAGGCAACAAAGAATCACACTTTTGTCATGTGAAGCAAAACTAATAGGTTTAGTAGAAGTATTTGGGAAGGTGACTGTGTCATGCACCTTCATAGTCTCATGCAATTTGGGTAATATATCAGATTTAAGCAACACATTGTAGCTTCAACCAAGAGTGTCATAACAGTAAAAATTTTGGTATTGAAGCAGGATGGTAGCCTTAGGATATATGGAGCATCTCATTAAGATGAATATCATTTCTTTCAAAGACAAACCTTTAGCTTATGTTTTCGGGAGTGTGTTATGGTGAAACATGTAATTAAAATGCTTGCAAGTCTCGTGCAATGGTCTCGTGCCAATAAGTCAGCAAAAAATGAACAACGCACCCTAAACAACGTGCTGAAGACAACACTACTAAAACGATTCCAGGTTGCTTATCGGCAATTAATGCACGCAGAGAACGTGAATGAATAAGCAGACTAACAAACGAATTGGAAATTTAATCAAAAAATGTTCTAAAACAATGCAAAGGTATCAATTTAATTATTTCAAGGTCAATCAATGTCAGCACTTGACTTGATATTGCATGGTATGACGATATGACAGTATTAGATAAATTAGAGCGATTAGCCGAAGCCTCGGGTAAGATTCTTTAAATCTATCTTTAAGTCGGTTTGAACTATCACTTTTTCTTTCACGTGACGTACAATAAAGTCATATTCGACAAGTGTTTCACTACGAAAATGTTGTAAAAGAACGACGACTAAACCTTTGGAAAGACGTTGCATGCACGTAAGCGTTTCATACCTTTACAATAGTGTTTTTAATGAGGTCATCGAAGCAATTGAAGAGAATGCAAACCGTCGCGGAGATTGTCAATGCAAAACCAAAGCATACCAACAAAAATGAGCAGATTTTACAATTACAAGCTTTCATATCTTCGAGAATCGCCCTTCCAGGTAGTTGTCAGATTCAGACTAACGCGCTTTAACTTTGTCGAGTGTCAACGTAGTTTTGTGACCGTTGGCCCATGAACACACGTGATCTTTATTTTAATTGGCTGGGTGCAATGATTGGGCTTTGCTTTTTACCATCACGTGGTTGACGTTGTAGCCATTTAACCAGTGCTCTCACTTTTAAGAAATTATACTTAAAAATAGGATTTACTAAAATTTTTAAGGATATTTTTAAGGATGTTTTTATACTTTAAATTAATATGCACTTAATAATATTTAATTTTTCTTTACAAATACAACGTTGACAAACATGAAAACAGCAAAAAAGGAGGAAAAACCATAAAAAAACTCTTTTTGAGCCTTTGTGATTACGCCTTGTAGTAATTTTTACAAATTTAAGGAGTTTAGCGGAAATTTGAGGAATTTTTAAGCATTTTCTATAGAACTAGGAAATTTGATTGTGAGAGCACTGCATCCAACGCTTAATGAAATAAAAACATTCTTGGAAAAGTTAAAACCAAACCAAGAAATTTGGAATTATAGGTAAGCCACAGACTTGTAAGCCACACACAAGCTATAATCTGAAGACGGCAGAAAATTATTTTGAAAAAATCTGGAGATTTTGGAAATAATGAGCTCTTCTGAATCAACTGTTGGTGTGTTTGAGATGAATAATGTGGATATGAAGGGGATATGATTTGGATGTGCAGTGGATATGAGGTGTACAATGAATAATGAATTGACGTATTGTGATAGTTGTTGGGTTTTGTGGTGTAGCCATCTACCTTCTTTTGTATACAATGACTTACACAAACAAATAGAGATATCACAGATAACTATTACGATCACAATTAATGTTCAACGTCAATGTCTATGGTCTACGATCTATCTAACAATGGTTAAACTACTTCTATTTATACAAGATATTACGTATGGATACATTTGTTTCTTTACTAAATATGGCTACTTCACAATCAACGGAAAGCTATTAGGAACTATAAAAAATATTGTGATTATTGCACATAAGTATCTCTTAAAATAATCATTTAGTTAGTTACACTTGACTTAATTGTTTACTAATTACATGAAGAATATGAGAGCATATCTTAACATCAGTTTCAAAGCCTATCAACATACTAATATCTACGAGTGTGCATAAAGTATTGTGAGCTACGTGGATTGTTGACAAACTGCACGAATGTAATTATTTAGCACGAGAGTTTAATTTATGCATGATTTAACTGACGCGTAATTTGACGCGTAATATTCATTGGGATACAAAGGATTTTAGTCTATAGTGCAGCTGACAGTTACCACATGCTAACCTCGGCGAAAGCTTCATCATTGTATTACTTTATTATATCGGCTAACCTGTATTGAAATTAATGTAGATCGTGAGGACCCGGCAAAGAAGTGAGTTCATGTATTTTCGTTTGGTATACTGTTAAACTGCACATTTGTTAATTATACTATATCATTATTTACTAGATCGAAAAAAAAAAAATTATTTACTTATAATCTATACGATTCCGACTCACGCATCTATCGGACTGCTAACCTGAGAATCCACAACATTCGATTTCTGAAGAAAAATTAATCGCGTGGAGAACCTGAACCATGAGTAACGAAGACGAGGCACTGAAGACTGCTAAGCTCAAACGCCGAGCAGCCAAGTCTACATTGACAAGACTGGGAAAGGCCTTGAACCATCTGTGTATAAATAAAAGACCAGCAAATGAGGTAAGCGACTATCTCGTCAAAGTAAAACAAGCGTTCGACAACGTGGTAGAGAAACATGAGCTCTATGCAAATTTGATTATGAACGATGAAGCTTTTGAAGCAGAAGAGCATTGGTTAGATGAGTGCCAAAACGAATTTTTAAAACTTGATATTGAGGCAAAATATTATATCGAACAATTGGTTTCAGTGAAAACTTCAGAAACTAGCATCAGTCAAAACGAGCAAAATTCGTCTGGAATGATCGGAATGCAAAATGTTGACAGCGCAAGTAATATGAGCCCCACAGTTATTGAGGAAAACCCGACCAGCGTAGGTGATGAAATGAGCAATGTGGCGGAAAGTTCCCACGCGGTAATTTCCGAGGAATCTGTCAACGCTCCCACCGAAATAAGCCAAACAAATGAGGAAAATTTTCCGAATCAAATTACGTTCCAATCTGAAAAAATGAATCTGAAAATACACGAAGTCCCTGCGGGTTTCAAATGGAAAAACCAAAGCTACCGAAATTTTCGGGCGACGTACGTGAATATGCAATATTTCGTGCGTATTTCAAGCATGCAATTGAATCGAGATATACAAAACGAGATTCAATAACACTACTGCGAACTTGTTTGAAAGAGAAACCACTTGAATTAATAAGAGGTATTGGTTCTGATTATGATGCAGCGTGGGAGTACTTAGATTCCATTTACGGGGACCCTCGGTACGTATCAGACACCATAACGCAGGACATCGTTAAATTTAAAGCCCTAGAAACAGGAGAAGACGCGCGTTTCTGTGATTTAGTTCATTTGGTTAGGCGGTGTTTCAACACGTTGAAAGAGGTAGGGGTTCCGAGTGACATGGATAACAGCCACATGCTATCCATAATTGAACAAAAGATGTGTCCAGATGATCGAAAAGTGTGGTCGAGAGACTTAGAGAGAGAGAAAAAGCCCGCAACCCTTAAAGCGTTGATGAATTGGATGACAATTGAGATGAAGTCGCGCATGCGTGCAACAGCCCCAGTCAGGAGTGGTACATCTCTCACTCGACGCAAAGTCAATCATGTCAATGGTACAGTCACGGAAGAAAGTAAAAACCGATTCAAGTGTTGGCTCTGCAAGAACTCAAATCATTGGCCGGACCAGTGTCAAAAATTGGCAGCGATGTCTGTTGATGAGCGAATAAAAGTTGCGAAAGATAATCACGTGTGTTTCAGCTGTTTGAAGAAAGCGGGTCGGGATCATCGTCAAGCAAATTGCAACAGGCGAAAGCAATGCACCAAGTATGAAAATAAAGTTGCCCTCACTGCGGACATCTCAAAGATGTACCACCGAATCCTTATCCCTGTCGAAGACCAGCAGGTACACCGATTCCTATGGAGGAATTTAGAGATTGATAGACCTCCGGACACTTTCGTTATGAACGTACTTACGTTCGGTGACAAACCTGCACCTGCGATGGCCCAAGTTGCCTTGCGGAAAACTGCAGATGAAGGAGCATCAGAGAAGAGAGCAGCAAAAGTTATAAAGGACAATTCTTACATGGACGATATTCTGGATTCAGTTGCTACAAATGAAGAAGCAATCGGGTTGACTAAAGCAATCGACAGCATCCTTGATAATGGCGGGTTTCATGTGAAGGGATGGCAATCAAACGGAGAGTTGAACAGGAAAGACGAGCAAGAAGATGGTAATGAAGTTGATGTTCCTCATGGAAAACAAGATTCAAAAGTGCTCCGCCTGGCCTGGAACAAGAAAGAGGATGTGCTTAAGTATAAAGTAAAAGTAGAAATATGCCACACCCAACAGCCAAAGTTCACAAAGAGGAAGATCCTAAGCCAAGTCGCTAGAATATATGACCCAATAGGCTTTGCAGCACCTTACCTTATAAGGGCAAAGATTGGTTTGCAGGAACTGTGGCAGCAAGGACTCGACTGGGACCATGAACTATCGCAAAGTGATCAAACAAAATGGTTGACGTACTTTAAAGAGATGGATCAGTTAAACGAAATATCGGTGGAAAGATGTCTATGTCCCGTTGTAATGATTGAGCCACCGATCTTATGTGCCTTTGCCGACGCATCGCGAGAAGCATTTGGAACATGTGCATATTTGAGAAGTATAGGACCTAATGGAGTGGTGAACGTACGGTTTGTTGCAGCAAAGTCACGAGTCGCCCCATTGAAAGAGCTAACAATGCCCAGATTAGAACTACAAGCAGCCGTGTTAGCCAGTCGTTTATGCAAGACCATCCAAAATGAATTCCGTATACCACTAAAAGAGAGTGTCTTGTTTACCGACAGCGCAATTGTTCTTGCGTGGATCCGCAGCCAAGGAAGACGACTCAAACCATTTGTTTCAAGTCGAGTAGGGGAAATACAAAGCAACGTCCAACCTGCTCAATGGAGACACATCCCAACGGATCAGAACGTGGCAGATGATGTATCCCGTGGTCTCCGTGTTGTTGAGCTGTCGGATAGATGGAAAAACGGTCCTGAATTCCTGTACTTGTCAAAGGAAGAATGGCCGGTCGAAAACGCAAAACCCGATGCAAAAGAAGTTGAAAGGGAATATAGAAGTTCAAAATTGGTAGGTGCAGTGACAACGTCAGTAAACGTAATTGACAGTGAAAGGTTTTCAAGTTGGAGAAAGCTCGTACGAGTTACTGCTTGGGTTTTGAGAGCTAAGTCAACATTATTAGCAAAGGTACGGTCGACAGCGAAGGACACAGCAAGAGGGTATTGCTTAATACCGGCAGAACTCGAAAGAAGTAGGACATTCTGGATTAAAAGAGCTCAAACAAAGATTCGTGCACAAGTGAAATCTAACGAATTAAGATCTCTGAGCCCTTTTTCCGATGAAGAAGGCACTGTTAGAGTTGGCGGAAGAATTGATAACTCATTAGTCTCTTACGAAACCAAGCATCCTGCTCTCCTGCCCTATAGTCACCGAATCTCCAAATTGATAGTGGAAGAGTTTCGCAAAAGAGGTCACCACGGGGTGGCAACTACGGTAGCAAAAATCAGAAGAATGTATTGGATCATTCGAGCACACGATTTAGCAAAGAGCATCAAGGCAAAGTGTGTCACATGTCGAGCAGCAGAAGAAATAAACTGATAAGTAATGTTTCCTTATCGGGGGGGGGGGAGGATGGATTGTTGACAAGCTGCACGAATGTAATTATTTAGCACGAGAGTTTAATTTATGCATGATTTAACTGACGCGTAATTTGACGCGTAATATTCATTGGGATACAAAGGATTTTAGTCTATAGTGCAGCTGACAGTTACCACATGCTAACCTGGGCGAAAGCTTCATCATTGTATTACTTTATTATATCGGCTAACCTGTATTGAAATTAATGTAGATCGTGAGGACCCGGCAAAGAAGTGAGTTCATGTATTTTCGTTTGGTATACTGTTAAACTGCACATTTGTTAATTATACTATATCATTATTTACTAGATCGAAAAAAAAAATTATTTACTTATAATCTATACGATTCCGACTCACGCATCTATCGGACTGCTAACCTGAGAATCCACTACGTGCATATAGTAAATATCTTTGTAACAAGCACAAAAGCTTTTCTGCTCTTTGGAATTTACATAAACTCCTACAACAGAAAAATAATTAAGGCATCAGTGAGATTAGCACTGTGATCAGGAATTCAAATTTCACAATAAGGCACTTTTTAAAGATCTTCTTTTTATCTACACTCTGTACAGGGTGTCCCAAAAAAATTCAAACAATAGCCGTCACCTATTGTTGGAATTTCAATAGCTAAAACAAAGCGCGATGCACTGGCGTTTGGAGTTTTGACAAGCTCATATGCAAATTGCAATTAAAGACAGGTTAATGCGTATTGAAAATCGTTCGATATTCTATATACAATCATGAACGCCAAACATGGTAGCATGTGATGTGTGATACAATCATGAATGCCAAACATAATAACATTGAATAACATGTGTGATACAATCATGAACGTCTCGTGACTCATGTCTTATAAATGACGTCATCGCAATCCACACACACTTACCTTCCAAAATGAGTGCCGTCCCACTCAAGGTAATGATTGTAGTAATATATAATGGAACAGTCTTCATAAAACTCGACAAGTAACTTGGGATTTACTTCTGAGGTTACATTATGACCTTGCATTGGCTTCTTTAAGTATTCAACTTTCATCCTGCTGACTAACTAATGCAGCTATAATTCCGGCTCACAGGTAAAAAACATTTCATTGTATGTTAGATAGTTCGCATGAAGTGCTACAGAACTAAATATCACTAACAAGGTATGGAGTGTTTTTACGTTTAATTAAACTAAATGAAGTACTGACTGATAAATGTCATCGTATTCCAATGACGGGGATTGTGGTATTCGTCACTCGTCAGGCAATCCTGGGAACGAGAGTCAAGGATGAGATGGTATATAAATGGAAGAAATATGGTGTGGACACAGAATAGATATCTTAACAGAAGGTCCACTCGTGTCGGAACCTTTGATGTTCGTGTACCCCACTTTTCTGAAGCAAATCTAAAGCAGATATGCCTTCCAGCAAGATACTTCCACTAGATCGCAATAGAAAATATAGTTGTTTTTACAAATATATGGTTTTGCATTAGAAAAGATTGGAACCTTATGTTCTTCCCAAGATGATAATATTTCGTTAAAATTTCGGCAAACTTTCGCTTTAAACGAGAATTATTAGTAAAATAGCATTCTCGTGTAATATTATTCCATATTGATTTTGTGAAAGTATCTTGCTTGGAATTCACGCATGCGTTGTGAAAAAATACGCCACGATTTTAGCCGACTGGGCCTTCTGTTAGATGTCTACTGTAAGGGTGGTTAGAGCATATAAAGCGATTGAAATAACGCCAACTGTTTTACCAGGAATATATGGGCGTTGTGCCTTGAATATGATGGTACAACGGGATTTTCATCGCCATGAATGGGTTGTCTATCTTCAAAATTTCTCGGATCGACAAATGGATAATGAAGTAATGGTTAAAATGCCTCTAACACAATTCTTTTTTTGAGCGATATCAAATGTATTCGTAATTTCTAAAATCTTTGCAAAAACAGAATTTAAATATAGGCAATAGTTAAGTTTTTATGGCAGTTTAAAGATGGCAAAATAGCCCTTTCGGCTGTCTCACTTCCTTGAGAATAATATACTTGTAGGAGAATGAAACGAGTGTATTATGTGACGTCACTCAAGGTACTCGCGACTCGCGCATTTGTGCTATACAAATCATATAACATCAACATACAAAGCGTCTTTAAAATCACTTCGTAAAAAAGATGGTTTTTAGTTGCGTAACTGCTACATTGTACAAATAAGGACAGTCTTAAAGATGGCATTAGCCTTCACACTATTCCGTTTTTCAACGATGACCTGCCAGAAGCCAAAAATCGAAGGGTCGATTTTGTCAAGTGAAAGCGGGTATTCGAGCCTTCAAAATCGTCTACGCTTTGCTCTGACCATTTCCAACCCGAAGATTTCGAGAGAAGATTTTTCATTTTGCCTAGCCAAAGCAAGCTAAATTATCAAAAATATAAAAACCGGCATATGCGCCAGCATTCAAATCATCAGAATCGTCATGCCGAACAATGCCATCGTTATTTATTATCGCATCTTCGATAATAACATACCCCGGAATAAAATTTATATCCGAGTCATCAGACTTATAACTATCAATTGTTGATTCACTGCTAGACATGATTATCGAGCAATATACAAATGCTACAGTGTCTAAATCGGTCGGAATTACCGCAAAGACTCAACGTGTATATAACATATGAAAGCTTCATAGCACAATGCCGACTACCTTGCGTGACGTCGAAACAAACGCTAAACCAGACCCTTAATTGTCACGGAACTGAGCCATAAAAACCAGACGTTTTATCTAAATTAATTATTTTTTTACTAAAACACTCTAAACAAACAGAATAATTGATAGGACAAATAAAAAAATTGTGTTAGAGGCACTTTAACCAACAAGTTCTTTATTGGGTTTTATGTCAATAGTTTTCATACGGAGATTGGTTAGCTGACAAGTGTTGTGTTATATCTTGAGGTATGGAGGGCTGTTCACATTTCATTGGGAAGAGGATCGCTTGCTATTTCGACCCACTCCTCATTATTCAATATTTTGTCCTCCTGAGATGTAATCTGTGGCGGTGAGTCTTATAATTCCTTTATTTTGCTACATTTCGTAAATGGAGCTATCTGTGCTTTTGACTACAACATGTTGCCCATTCTCCCAAAAATTATCTGATTTCACTTCCCCCCTCTGGCTTAAATATCGCACTATTTAACACCCGACCAGCCGGTTTCAAAACCGAACTACGGACAAAATTGGTGTAAATGGTCTTAGCTCGATCACCTTTTTCTTTCATCTTCTCTTTTTTCCGACCAGTTTCTTTCTTTGAACTTTTTCATTCCGCTGTACATTTCTGGTAATCACGATTTGGACATGGAGACGATATTGGGAAAATTTCGTTTTCCGACCTTGTTATGAGGCATGTTGGTTACAAAGCCAAAATTGTAAATTCTCATTTCTCAGCCAAGGTAAGACAAGTTGCATTTAATTTTGTCACGATGTATAGACCAATTGCATTTAATTACGTCGAAAAAAGAACAAGGGTTAAGAGAATATTGTTCGCATAAATTAACGATAAAAATAAAAATGTACAGAAAGTTCCAAGACTGCTTGGAAATAGCTCATTTTAGTTCCAAAAATGCCAATTATAGATATTTCTCTATTTCCTTCAGCATTTCTGCTTTGCTTGTACTTTAATCTCATCATTTTTTCCGACAATTTAGTTATCAAGACTCATATTTAAAACTCATTATATTTCATGAAGTACTGTTACTCTGAACTCCATCTGGTATATTTATATTTTTGATTAAAGTCGCTGACGCATAATTTTTGAGAAATTTTTCCGAAGATGGCAGCTCGGAAGATAGGCAAAACCTTAGCTATTGAATTTCTGAACTTCCAGTTTTTTTATTGTACGCCATAAATTTGGACTCCATGCGCTACTTTGCAGCATAACGTGTAAAGGTGTGAGCACTTGTGAACATACTAATCTGCCGTTTCGTAGAACTAGAAAAATACCAACACAGATTACTCTGATATACTTTTAATGTATTTGTTATAATCTCATGCATAAAAAATCAACCATTTACTAACAATGGTTGATTCAAAACTGACATTTGTTCCTTACTAAAAATTTGACTTGTAACCATTAGAATGTAAATATTCTTTCAGTCGAGCTGATGTAATTTGCTCCGATGAGCCATACTGCACACGCTTCATATGAACTAGCAATTTTCCGCTAATTATTTACTTATTTATTTTAAATGACGTGTGAATGAACGGTTAATAATTCTCTTATTTACAATTAATAATTTATTGAAGCTCACATGCATGCGATACTTGTTGAAATGTTTAGAATAAATAATGTTAACTTTTTAACAAGTGTCGATTGTTTAGTGTCTAACTAAAATACATTTTGACAATCGTAATTTTCTGAAGTTATATCCATAGATTTGACTGCCTTGCGGCAATGATGAAGTAAAAAATGATTTAAGAGGGTATGTTTGCTTGGGCAACGCATATTCATAGGGGGTTATATGTTGTAAATATAAGCAGGAAATCAGCGTATCGAAACTGATCTTATTATCATATCGTTGTCATGAAGACAAGTCACACTTGTATATCGAGCATCAATATTGAAATAAACATCATTGTGTGTGGACATCATTCTAGAAAACTGATTTTCACGATTTGCACATCTTATTGTAGTCTTGGTCGTAAAAATAAAACTGTTTGAAGTTTTGATCAAAGCCGAAAAGCAAGTTCTAAATCCAACTTTGAGGTTGCAGCAACGCCACATTGTCGTCAAAAAGGAGTGACGGCTTCACAAGTAAGGAAATCCCGCTTTTGAATAACCTTTCGTTCCTTAAAAATTTAAACACACTATTTACACAAACATGCTTTGCAAAAGATAAGACATATCTATAGAATTTCGCTCCCATGATAAAATACATTTTCAATACCAGTGTTTGGTACTTTGTTGTGTATATTACCCGAGAAACATGAAATTATACTATTTTACAATTATTACAAAAAGTAATCAGATATAAAATATGGCTTATATCAAACGCTAAGCTATTTTGCCAGCTAAAGTAGTGATTTTTCATGGTTTAAACATATTTTAAATACTTCTCCTGTACGTTGCTGCCTATGTTCATCACGAAAAGAACTCCCTTGGGCAGTGTGACAATAAAAACATCAAACCGATGCACCAAACAAGACACGTTATACAAAGTGCGTAAAAGCTATTTTTGACTTGCCCTCCAACTCTGTTTGTTGTTTGATACACAATAATCAATAATCAGTTCTATATGCTGTTGTGAGCACCAGCCAACATGGGCGAACGATATTGTTTTGCGACTGCCAAAGGTTGATTGTATGTCCGGAAAGTCGATAATTATACACATATTTAACAAAGACGACAAAGTTTGTTTGTGCGAGTTATATTTGCCGTTCATGAATCGTGAACCATGATTTTAATTTGTATGTTGTTATCTTGTTTTATTTGTTTTGCGCTTGTCGACAACTTTTCAGAGCCAGTAGCTAAACAAAAGTCGATAAACAAAAAACACTGTTTGCGTGATAATTGTTTACTAAGGACTACTATACTTGGGTAAAATTAGATAAAATCTTAGTTGCCGATGATGTACGATTTGCCGTGCGAAAAAGAGAAATTGTCATGTTGTCAACTACACCAGTTTTAGAAGATTTATCGTTATTGCTTTGAGTGAACAGCAAAATATTTGGATCGATAGAAAGTTTTAACTGTATTACACAATTGCCTTACATAACACGATTACACAACACAATTAAGCCTGAAAATGCACAAGGTCAAAGCTTTACTCTTTTGGGATCTTTTCTCCAAAACAAAAAATTAGTAATGTTTCAGTGCCAGAGATGGATATTTTTTTTGATATCTTGAGCAACCGTCAAACTACATTGCAGTGATTTATCAATAAATACTTTCGACAAAATAATGCATGATGGGTGGTAATTTAACGTTTGCTGACTTTATACAGAAGCAAATGGAAAATTAACAACGCGCGCGCGCGCAAGAAAGAGCAAATGGTGCAATGAAGCTGGAAGAAATTGATGAATCTTCTCTTTGTCATGTTTTGACGAGTTAATTCACATTACCCACCATGCATCATTGAGTTTTTTGAATCTCTGGAAAATAAATGTCGCCTTCATGCTCATGTTTTGACAGATATTAGACAAAAACTAATCTTCATTGAAAACTGGATCAAGTTATATATAACATCGGACACACATGTACACTTCTCTAGCTAGCTACGTCACCGAACGTGTGTTATGTGGGAATAAATATGAATTTGCATGATTCTCTGTTTGTTGCCCCAGACCTATAAATGATTTTTCAATATCTATCACACATGCAATTGACTTCGTCAGCAGTCGGTAAACGCATCGGAACAATATCGGCAATACTTAACGATGTAAAAACAATATCAATACTTTTGAAGTGTCCTTCTGTTGGTAAAACGGAAAATAGTCAATCGGTTGACAAAACGAAAGAAGGTTGGTTTGGTTTGCTTCAAGGAGTAAATATTAAAGTCGCTATTTCAACGATTCATTTTGAAGGGCAAACTTTGTAGCAAACTTTTGTCACATGCAATCTTCTGGCTAATGTTAGGTAAGTCACAAGCATGTTAATACACCAAGAAATGACCGGTTTTCGTGTGTAAAGACTAACAATAAAAGGCGTATGAAAATAGTAGATGCCGATACGTACAAAGAAATTCCATCCACTGCTTGTTGATGATTTATTGATGAAAGTAGGGAGAAAACGGAAAAGAGAAATGCCAGTACACATTGCTCCCACATTTTCATGCATTTAAACTAATAAAGCGCTTACCACTATGCATTGTTGTCAATTGAGCAGGTTATAAATCAGAAGCTCTTATTCAAGTCATGTCTCAAACGTCAGACTTATATTTTTTGAACGCTATGCTTCCAAAATGTAAAACTCTGCAAAATTTGCAGTTGATCTTAGTAGTTGTTATTTGCTTTTGTAAGTTACGCCGCTACAAAACCTGCGTCATATCCGGCATAGACATTGGTTATTCACAGCAAATTTCTCGACGAAAATTCTCGTTGAATGTTCAGGGTTGGTGGACTTTGATGGGATTTTTTTATTCTCTATCGAGAAAGTGTAAAAAAGCCATACATTGGAAGTCCGTCATGTCTTGCATTGGAAGTCAGTGCCTAATAGTTAAAATAGACATTTGACACGCCGTCTTGACTCTTCATGCTGATGTAATTAAGGTATAACAGGACTGTTGACGTCTTTATTTGTCATTTTTTCAGGTCGTTTTTTCAGATCAACTTCATACCTCTATATGAATCGATCTGCTCAATTTGCACCGTCAAATATGACCACTACAGAAGTTAGTGACTTATTCTACCCTGTCATAAAAAACGTAAGAAGTCTAACAATGCCGGGTTACAGCAACGAGGAATATTCATATGGAGCATGTCTCCGATCAAAGAAATTCAGTAATGCAAGTTTTGCTACTAATCGAGCTGAAACAAAGACGAATAGTGAGGCAAAACAGCCAGTTTTTCCGAGGAGTCGCCAAGATCACTTAAGTAGCTTTTCCTTTGATAAAGAACGATCAAATCGCATAATTAATGCTACGTATCGCAAATCTTACGCGTACAAAATCTGGAATGACGGATCTAGAGATTGTTTTCCGTACACCACTCCTGTTAAGCAAACAACAATGCAGCTACACGAACAAACACTACAGACAAACGCCTTTGAAGCATTCAGTCGCACCCGTAATGATGATTGGCAAATCACGAGTGGAAAAACAAAATCCCAAAAGGATAGGGAAGAGTTTCTGCCACTAAATAACAGGATAAGCTATCATACATCAGTGTATAACTCAAATAACGCTGCAAGAGATTGTAAGGAACACTACTTTATTCAGAGTTTTCCTAAACAGAACTATTCACAAAAAATGCCATCGAGTAAGAAATCCGTTTCGACTTCGGTTATTCGTGCCGCTCAATCGGCGAAAGCCACGTGGACATCGTCTTCCAAGGAGCTTCTGGCGAAGGCTAATGCTGATCTTGACAGGTATTTGGAACAAAAACAGATGTTGGCATTTCAGGAAAGCAATTCTTCCCATATGAAACCGGCAACAAATTTACACGTGTCGCTAAACAGAGCAAACCCAGCTCAGAAGCTTTGTCATCATAGGTTAGAAAGTAACTGTCAAAGAACTATTGGTGCAAATGTTGCTGTGCTCGAGAACACTTGCGTTAACAATACCTTTAACCACGTGTCGTGCATGAAATTTCAATCGTATGATTCAAATGTGGTTAATAGCAATGTTCCAAACATTGTCCAGCAAAGACATCGACAGTGTTCAACGCGTGCTAAGATGAAAAACCAAAGATCGATTAACAAGATAAGTACCTCTACGGTTTTAAAAAGATACTTGGCAAAAAAAAATGGATACCAAATGCTTAAGTCTGTTCCAGCCCTTCACAAAGGCGTAAACCAAACAGGAGGCGACGCTTTTGGCGAGAAAGGTCTTGAATGTGAAAGAAAAAATGAAACGAGACCAGCAACAGTGCTGACGAGAATCAACGAAAACGACGCTGCAACATTTGCAGAAGGAATAAACAACCTAAACTCTGAATACTTTCCGATCGAGACACTCGTGAAAATGGCAGTCAAGGAGTCAAGTACGGATACAAATTATCAAGGATTGTCAACGACGACGCGCATCAAAGACAAAGTGAATGAAATTGATCGTGCAAGGTAAGGATTTTGCATACGTTAATACAGAAGAGTTTTTGTATAGAAATCTTTCGCTTGACAACATTTTAGAAACTCGTGCTAATTATGGGATTTTCAATCATTATCAAAACCAGTTTCAATCTCATTTTCAGATTGTTACTGAGAGAGTTATTTGATGTAACATTAGAATGTACGCAAGACGATGAAATGGAGATGTCTGTGTTGGCTTCCAGCTCATTTGGCCGCAAGAACATTCTTAATCATTTAAGACTTATTGACAGATATTTTTATGAGTTGCAAAAAAAATTGATGAGTTAGTTTTCCGTATGTGAAATACCATTGGCTACAGCAGTTTGGTGTCCTGAAGTTTGAGTGCAATTTTGCAAAATATTACAGTAAGAAAGAAAAAGAAAATTAAAAAAGATATATAGTTCACTTTCTATCATTTGCTTTTGTCTGTGTTTTTTTTCTATGGCAAATCGCTTAGAACTCTGGTCCAACATCAAGTAAAGTTTTTGTATAATATATCTATTCTGACTGAACGTTTAAATCGCCAGTAAGCATCGATTAAAAGTCCCTATACCAATGAAACATCTTATTTAGGCTTTTCTATCATTTACAAAAGTTTAAAAGTCGCCATGCTGCCAAGATAGCTGATTATTTAAGAAATATCTAAGATGTTTACTGTGTTTGTACACCCTTCTGCAAACCAAGGAGACCTTTGGGAGATTCTAAGACAGAATCAGTACTAAGGAGGTCGACGGTTCACACGTCCTAGAGAGTTTGTACAGTGTCTTCGAAAAGCAACAGAGCAAAAACAGTTGGTAGTACGGCCAAAATTCTTTTTGTATCAAGTGCAAATACTACAAAAGTCGGTCCCAGGATGTAGATCCCATTTTTTTTGAAACTAACTGCGCCCCTGACACGTGATTTACAGAAACATTAAACTGTACCACGGAATGACTATCAATGACGTTTATTATGGAACAAAAAAGACGGCAAGATTCAATTTGTGGCGATGCAATGAATGTGCTCTGTGGCTATGAAGTATGAACTCTTTAATTGGATTTTGAAAACACTAAATTTTTGGAGAAACTTACATTCCTAACTACTCAATTCTTTGAATTTTATTCTTTAGTAATTGTAACCAATAATTTTCTTTTGAATTAAGGTATTATGAATATAAAATTGGGTAGATGATTGCGGTCTGCTGCCCGTGACTGTTGCACGTGCCAGGCAATGGTTATTTTTTGACAAGGGAGAAAGAAAAGAACATCTGTTATGCTATATATATAGAGACTTTCGTGAACGGAATTTCACAACAAAAGAAATAAAGTTATTTTGATTTATTGAAATCGAAACTTTTTATTTTGACCTACGCCATGCGAACAATTAAACAATAAATGAAATCAAATGTCTTATTTGAAGCTGGGAATCTACATATTATCAAGTAAAAAATTCAAACCGCTTAATAAATGCACATGAAGACAAAATTCTAGCTACTAACGCAATCTTAGACAAAAAGCAATTAAGACACTAAAAGTTTGGATGTTGTATTGGATGATGGATTGAACTTAATTCTTATTTTTTGCTGATAAAAACAGTTCTTTGTCTACTTGGTTGGACTTTGTAATACAACTTATCACGAGAGGACTCATTTCTATACTGAGATTGATAGAGAAAAATTGAATGTCTATAAAGTGCAATAAATGTAAAAAAGTGAGTTGCATTTAACATTCACAAGCGACAGAAATTCTTCCGACAAAATGAAAAAGAAAACAACGAGTTGGATTTTGCACTTATTGATGAGGTTACGTAAACCTTTTTCAGTTAATTCTATGGTAACGAGTAAGTGACTGGAACGTAGCTTTACTGAATATTATAACAGTTCAAACGTTCGTCATCTTTTCATCTTTCCAAAGACGACAAAAAACAGGCGACTGATTGTTGACATGGTACAATTTGGCAAACATGAACTGCCGTATAAGACACTGTGAAGCTGGCGTGATAAGAAATCCCCGACCTTTTCTGCCATTTTTAAAAGCAAAACTTACAAGGCAAAAATAAATTTCCTCGAGAGCAAAAATTTTCAGCAAAATCTTGACGATTTTTAGTTTGACAAAGTTAAAGGATCTTTCTTTAGACCAAATAGCAGTGTAGTTATTACAATTGCTTATCACAAAACAGAGCAGGTGATTTGTTTATTTATCATCATTTAAAGTTCGACTAGCCCTGACTCGAATGATAACAATGGTAATTGGTTTTGTCGCAAGTGGCAAGTGCTATATTGCACCCTCTAAAGCCCAAAAACACTAAAAAGCAAAATATATATAGACTTTCTGGTATTCTTTCTAAGGGTATTTTTTATATAAATGGATGTTCATGTAATTATTGAAGCAGTCTGATGCTAACTATGCAGAATGCTAGTCTCTCAACTTGAAAGTAAAACTGGAAGAACGTAGCATTTACTTTAAAACAATTTAAACACCTAGCTTTTGGTCAGTATCAATGTCAATAAATACTCTTTGGGGGAAAGTACCCGCCTGTGCGCCAGAAGTACTTCACTTACGGTGCCATAAAGTATTTTTAAAGGTTATCTAAGTCGATTACGGAGAATGTTCTTGAAACTGTCGAAATGTGACTTTCAAGAAATAGAACCGGACAAATTCACTCTTTCGACAGATGGAGACAAAGCACGGCTTCGATCTGCATGAGCCATGACAAAGCAAAGTGAAAAAAGAAGTTCAATTGGTACATCAAATCAAATTAGAGCTCATTTAGAGCTTCACAGTTAAATGGCTTGAGTACATAGGGCATTACGGCTATTGCGATGCTGATGCTGGGGTCACAGGCCTGACAATCTGAGAATTCTGGCGCTCACGAGAATCGGTAGAGCGAAATGGGGTCATTTTCATTTTTCAACAGGTAGGTGAAAGAGGGAGAAATTTTAAATACACCTCACTGAAACGAAGAACGCTGGAAGATGGAAAACTGGTTTGTGTGTTTCGTCCAGTGCAGCAAAGCGTCTATGAAACAGAAATTTTGCTATTTAAATTATATCTTCCTTTGAGAAAACTTTTAAAAAACAATGTACTTTCTAAAACAGTTCATGCATTTCCCTTTTCATGCCCAATATATTGAAGTTTTCACTATCTCCAATTTATACAAGTAGCGACGTCATACACAGTAAAAAGAAATGGGCCATTTTAGCCCCATGAGGTCGTTTTGGATGTTGAAATTGCTAGCCGTATTGGATAAGAATAAGGGCTAAAACAGACAAAAGAGCCGTTTTGGCACCATAACGGTTGTTTTTGCTCTACAATTGGTGCCAAATTGGTTCGAGAGCAACTTGATGACTGCATCGAATCGGGTGACTTAATACAAATATGGCGGCCAACTATTCCATGATGCACGCGCGTTTCGATTGCTATGTTCACTATGATAACGGCCGAAGATGTCTATGACATTGCAGGAAAGCTAATATTCTATTATCATTCTAAGTAAAGAGTTTTTGAAGACGACCATTTGCTTTGTTTGTTATGGTTTTGAAAGTGATTCAATTGTCGTAGGAGTGAACGGCAGATAACAAAATATGTCAGGTATTGTCTAGTATGAATGAATTTTTTGCATTTTAGCAGTTTTAATTGCTTTTGAACGAACTAAATCACATATTATGACAAAGATCTGATATTTTAGTTGTCAAAAAATTTTTGTAAGATTTTTTGTTGTACCCATTTGACATTATTTAGCTGTTTTTTTTCAGTATAAATTCAAGATGTACTTAGCTATATATTTTCTAAATGAACAGCAAAATATTTATTTATTTTATATATACGCCTTGTTATTTAAGTCTTTGCTCATGAATCTTGTTGTTTGCTGTAACTCAGCTTCAATACTGAATATTGCCCCTATACTGATTCTGAACAAAGAAAAACACATTGAAGAATGTTATAGTGCGGTGTTTGAAATTAAATGAAGATATGATCTTCGCACTTTGCTGGACAATTTAAGTAATTGTCTCATGAACCTGAAAAAATTCAGGTGACTCAACGGGATTCGAACCCATGAACCCATGAACCCATTCGCACTGCACCGGCACCGCAGAGGTCATGGGTTCGAATCCCGTTGAGTTACCTGAATTTTTTCAGGTTCATGAGACAATTGCTTAAATTGCCCAGCAAAGGGCGAAGATCATATCTTCATTTAAGAAAAACACATTGTTACATATGCTTCAATCATTCTGGTCAACAAAAGCCTATTTTTAGAAATAGCTATAGTAATGACTCGCCACATAGTTTCAAATATCCTTTAGTTTCCAGACAATTTTCCATTGAAAGGCAACATTTCATGCCATTAATACTTCACAATAAAAGGAACGACTTCTGCCCTGATGAAGTTACATATCAGCAAATATACCTTTTTGCAATATGTAATTTGACGTCACTGGTCGTCGTCGGACATTATCTCAATATCTTACAAATTAAAAGAGTCATGCAGAAACGAATTTAGAAACAAAAATAGAAAGCCGTGCATTGTCACTTTAAAAGTTCTGTTCGATGAAAATATAACTCAAAAAGGAAAATTTTTGTTTCGTAGCCATTTTAAACGCAAAACAAATAGAATATATATGCTCTAAGGATGAGCATTTGACGATACGAACTATTTGAGGGTAAAAAACCAACGAAGCACCTTCTACCTGTGAAAATAAGCAGTACCATTAACTCAGCTTAATTTTACGAATGATTTCACGGTCAACAGGGAAGTCAGGACTTAAGTCTACCGCTGGCTTTTACCATTCTGAGTACGTCTGTAAGTACAGCTGTTCAGCTGTTCAATTTGTTTCAGTGAAAAGTCCTCATTCACCGCCACTGTTCCTTTATGACCTCAAAGGCACGAGCGAGAAAGGATAGGAAGGCGTGTGACTAGGCAATCATTACACGCGTGTGATCACATGTAAGATCATATTTTAATATAACAGCAACAAATGACGAGTAAAGGTTCCGGAAGAAAAGGTTTTACAGAATTTTTCACTGTTATTAAAGGTATTTCGAATCTCAGGGATTTTACAACTCATCATAATCGAGTATCATTTCATACCACTGTCATCTATGCGGCGGTATTTTTGGAAGTGAAGTTACTGAGCCAATCGAAATTTGCAAAAATACAGGGAGTAAAATCGTCATACTGACATTTTTATCATTTGTCTCGTTGAAAATGACTAATTTTATTAATGCAGATTGCATTGGGGGACAATAAGAACAGTTCTCTATGTGAACAACGATTTGCATGAAAACAGAAAATTAGGATTAAATTGAAAATCAGCCCACTTGAATCATATCATTAAATGTGCACCTGTCATAAGGCCATTTTAATGCAGCTTTCTGCCTGCCGTTGACTGTATGAAATTGCAGAAATGCGTATATAGTGATTGTGGAAAGCTGACTGAACGCAAACTACATTAGTTGTTTGGACAAACAAGCCAAAAACTTCTCAAGCACTTTATGATGGTTTGAATATAATTTATAAAAATATATTTATTTTCAATGATATGCCATTAATATATAATTTATATGTTAGTTCTTTATACTATAGACGGAGTACTCGGGATCTAACATGGCCGATCCACCTGTCCTGCAAACAACAAATAAACATCAAGTATCACAATTTCCAACGCCTCAGAAGACATCGACATCCATGTCAAATAATTCTTGCGCATACGACAAAGTCTTCAACGAGCCGGCGTTTCTTTTTGTTTACGTTGTAATATTTGTACTGTCGGTTGTTTTGAACAGCATCGTTTGTTGGGTGGTAAAGAAGAATCCATTGATGCAAACAAACACGAATTACTTGCTTGTCAATTTGGCCATTGCCGACATTCTAGCAACCGTGCTGTCGATTTTTCACGTCGTTGATTATTTGACAATCGATTTGCACTTAGGTACGTATGATACATTCTTGCTTGCTATACTAGCCATGCAGTTATGCTTTCTGCCTCCGTTTCCCATGGTTCTACGATACCCAAATCACCTAATGTTGCACGAAGCTTATAATGTAACCAGTATAGTAACAAATCAAGCCTATTGATTCTGTATCTTCCTAAGGTGTATGAACTTTAAAGTCAAAGCACATATCGATGATACTTTTTTCTTCACCAAGAAATTACATAAATCACGATTTTATGATTTGAAACGGGTTTTAAACGACTTTGCAATTTAAACTGCACAAGAGAAGAAAAACTTTTGACTTGTACAAGATAAAAGAAGTGACAAAACAGTTATTTAAAATATTTCTTTATCTTGTTTTTGAGATCATTCTTTCGAAAACTATACAATTAATTCATAAGGCTCTCCAAAGTCGTGTTTAATTACGCAAAAATGAAATAAAGTTGTCGTTTCATGTAAGGCAATCATTTACAAATTTAAAATAGGTTATATCCAACTAGCGGGAGAAAAACACAATTTACCATTTTGCTATTAATGGCATAAAGACCTTCAACAACCGCTACATCGCGTCAAGGATGCTTCGCACATAATTAAAAATGCCCCAAGCAATAACACATTAGCATAATTCTATCTTTTTATTTATGCATGCGAAGCGATATATTTTGGTTTCCAGCAATTTGATTGGCTGCCTCAGCAGGCAGCTTTTTACGATATCTTGCCCGTGGGCCAAAAGTGATATTTTTGCAATGTATTTTTTTGCAAAGTGAAATGTTAATTTTTAAAATTGATTTAAAAGTGATGTAAATTGTTGAACGAGTAGGCAAGGTGTATTAAGATGAAAGTTATCGTAGCAAGAATAAATTTTACTATGCAGACGAATCAAAGTTTGTAGAAAGCAATCCAATTTTAGTCTGAACATCAAGTTGCATCGGCCATTTTACAGCGCGAATTTCTTCATTAAAAATGAAAAAATAAATTTGTTATATACCCTTTACGTCGGTCCGTACTTAACAATATTTTCACTAGGCCTCAAAAGCGTCCCTCGGCTTTCAGCCCTCGGGCAGCTTTTGCAACCTCTTAAAAACATTTTTCCGTACGGACCTCCCTGCAGGTAAATAACATATATATATATATCTAAAGGCAAAGGGTTTGCATCGTAGAGATCCAATTATGTTGCTGCATGATAAGTGTGCTAGCGAAATGAATCACGCGAATGAGAACAGACTATACAATGCTCAGCTGACGTGATGTGTAACTGGTCTTTCGGGGCACGGAATCGTGACTGTTGCAGTGAAAATACTGCATGTAGAAACTGCTTCACATAGATACAACTTACGGATACTACATAATGACATACTTCTTCCTAAAAAATTTTTTAGGAAACATAGCTTGTAAGTTTCGCGGGAGTTTGGTTTACATTTGCCACGGGGCAAGCGTGTTCACACTGACGGCCGTGGCTCACGAGCGATATCACGCTATCTGTAAACCGCTGCTGAATCATGGAAGATCGATCCCTGTAAAACGGATCATAATGCAGACATGGCTGCTGGCTATTCTTATACATATCCCAGCAATGGTGTTCTGCGGTACGCAGAAATATCAGCACAAACAGGCGAGCTGCATGTGCTTTGAGCGATTTCCATCGAGAGGCGTCGCGCAGGCGTACGCCATTTCAAGGTATCTCATGGTCTACGTGTTACCATTAATCTTAGTTATAAACCGATACCTCGCCGTCGTACTAAATCTACGAAAACAAAGCTCGAGCAGCGTTGCAGCAAATCAAACGGGATGCAGGTCGATAAAAAAGAAGAAGCATGCCGTAAAGATGTTGATTACATCATCCGTGTTCTTTTTCATTGCTTGGACACCGTTCTACACATCGTATCTTTTAAGAGATACTGGAGTGGAGAAGAAGGCAGTGTATAGGTAAATATGATGAAAGTAATTGAGGTATAAGGGTGAAGTTAGGGTTGAAACTAAACTATCCAAGCTCGGTGAAGAGTCTAGCTACATCACATTTTGCCGACTCTTAGGGTTTGCAGGACGAAGGAATTTGTTCAAAAACTTGTCAAGAACTTCAAACACGCTTTTTAAAATATTTTTAGACAAATCATCAAAATAAAAACGAAAGAACATATTTTATGAATCGAAAACGAATTCAATCAGATTTCTGTCTGTGTGATAAATACTATTATCTATATAAAGTGCATGCATGCATCTAATTTACTGTAGGAGAAAATTCTCACATAAATATGCATATACACAGGCAATAAACTAAGTATGCTTGAATGAAATATCACGATTTTTCATTTCCTTTATTGCATTTTCTAGCTTTGTTTGGTATCTTTCGATGTTGTTGGCACTTGCTAATTGTGCATACAATCCAGTCATCTACTGCCTGTTGGGGAAGAACTTCCGCAAAGGTTTCAACGCTGTCATTTTTAGTTGCTGCCGTCAAAACAAGTGCGATAAAGTTAGTGAACAGCAGGCCTGATTGGGCAGCCATTATTTTGAGCTCAACATGCTTGGAAAGAGAGCGCCGTCTATAACAAAAGTGATTTTTTTTACCATTGTCGGGACTAGACTGTGCGATATAGGGGTGAAAACATGTTAAAAGTTAGCTACGTGTATGGTAACGACAGGCCTTCAACTCTGTCATAAACACGTTTTCCGAAAACAATAAATTAAACTAATCAACGCGTTGTAACAGGGGGGTTAGTAAATCAAAACTCGAGTTACTTGACAAGACAGAAAAGCTGATGTAAATAATCCGAAGATTAATGTCATAATTTTTAACACGAAATCGTTGCTTTCCAGAACTAATTCAACACATTTTCCAAACTTAAAAATTGTCATGGAGCAAGCATTTAATGATCTCGGAACATACATATACTGTGATACTTAGTAAAAACATGAGAATGCACATGACTTGTGTTATATTTTTGAACTGTGCAGATGGCAAGGGTATTTAGTGTCATATCCGTCTCGTGAGCGCACAAACAATTTGCAGATGATAGTATTTCCGATACTTAACTGGATCTTCAAATGATCCATTAACGTACGTTTAATGTCAATGTTGAATTAAAATGATTAGTCTGAATTACAAGTGCTATTACCTTTTTTTAAAAGATGTTAACACGAAAAGAATTGCATGGAAAACCATTTAAAACAACAAACGGAACAAGCGATATATTGTCTTTACTACTTTTAACTATACGAGGGAAAAAACAAAACAAACTCCAATTCTTTCCAGCTCAATAAATCCATCAAACTGTTTTTAGTAGAATCATACTAGTATTCTACTACAAATGCTTTAATTTTATTAGCTACTCTTCTCGCTAGCTAAGTTTTAAAAGGTGGCAAGTAGCAAAGCAATATAAATAGCGAATAACGAAACAACGTGGGTTTTTACTCGTGTTCTACTCAAATTTTAGGCAATAAACTTCATTGTTTCCTTCAAAGAGAATTCTAAAGAGCACTTAAGTTGTCACTAAATACGATGTTAGGATATTTAAAGGTAAAACAAAAAACTATTCAATTAAAATAGCTAAACATGCATTGAGCAAGATTCAACGCCAGAATTGAGCTGACAAGATTGCGATTCTGAAAGCTAGTTACGAAAAAAAATGCTAAAACGGCTAGATAATGGTCAAGATGCAAAGGAAGCTAGACTTCCCGCGTGATATTTCTAACTTCCCTAAGTGTTAGAAAAGAATCGACGATAAGCACTTTAATATCAAATCGCTCAAGTTTTAGAACAAAGCCAATAAACGCCCATATACATTTTCATTAAATTTCACGTTAGGTAGGCGTGCACGTGATGTTTTGAGCTTTGCTCCAGCTGTCCAGCCTCCATAAGAAGCAATTTATACACTTAAATACATCACTACTGGAAACGTTGATGTGTTAATTAAACATCAATTAAGTTTGAAGTAAATGCTAGAAATAATGAGTATTGTGGCCCAACTGAACAGAGCCTCGATTGAGTCAAGATTCAACCTAATGCATGTTGGCAATAATTGACTTCACAGTACTCTAGCGTTTCTGGAGAATGGCTTTTGTCACATATTGAACTGGATTGACCGATAATTAGTGAGATGTATGACAAAAGTAATTACATTGCTAAAATAGGACACTGGCAGATTTATAACTGTCAAGATAACGAATAAATCATCGACTAAGCTGTCAAGTAAAATTTATTAAAAATATAACGAGCATTGCAGTGAAGAAACTGCAAAATTGAAAATTGTTAGTATGCCTTTACAAGATGGAGCAACTTAAAGGTGAGATTCGTTATTCACTACACACTATGCATGCCTACTACATGTTCCTAAAGCATATCGTATGATTGGAATGCAAAGTGAAAACAAGCAAAAATGATAAGGGCATCTGTAAATAAAACATGGTATTCTCTCTCCCCCACAAAAGACATTATTTATTACGGGGGGATTATCAAAAACTGCAAGCCTTTGAAATGAAGCGACTAAATTTACATGTTTTGGATTGGCAATTGATTATTGTACTCAAATGCTTTTACAACTTTTTGGGGACCAATTCAGTAAGGTAGCAAACCTGCAGATTTACTCCAGCCCTGCAAGGATTACCATTATTCATTTCTTTAGGAAACTATATTATTTGCATAGCGGGAGTAAAAAGTCTGTCTGGCAACCCTACTGGATCAATTGCAGCTGATCATAAAAATTATAAACGTCGGGTGATTTCAAAGGGTTGCAGATTTTCTTACATACACCCTGCAGAAATTATTTATATGTTTGTAAAACGCAATTGAAATTATTTAATTGTTCATAAACTGCTGTTGACACGTGACTACACATAAGACATTTTAATAAATTGTGTTTTTAAAAATTTGAAGATGTAATAATGGTGACTCAAAAACCTACTCATTTTTGAAACCAGTCGACGTTTAAATTTTGAATGATTTATGGAATAATAGATCTCCAAGGAGACGTAAAACGCAATTGAAATGAATTACATGCTTGAAATTTGCAATGAACAGATCAATTTGAAAACAAGTCTAATACAGCGAACGGAAGAACGAGGTTATGTATCATTTAGAAGAACGACTGCGGACTGCCCTACACGAGCGTGGCCGTCACGTGCATCGTCCACGTTCTACGAACTTCGCTCTTATCAGTGCAGAAGTGAATCGCAGCAGCGACGTTGGAGTGGTTAGGGATCTTCATCTACTAATTGTCACCGTTAGCCAAGATGTCAGTAAAAACACGAATAAAATGTTGATGAGGATTTTTGATCGAGTCGAGTATACAGGATGTATAAAAAACTGCAACCTTTTGAAACCAACCGACAGTTACTCGCAATCAGTAAGAAACTCCTTTCAACTGCGCTTACGCTTCCTTGAGAAGCAACCACAGCAAAACCGTGCAAATAGGTAAACATCGGGTTATTTCAAAGTGTTGCAGTTTTTTGATGCACCCAAAATTAGATCATTAACTGAAAGTGCGTTGTAGGCATTGGCGTATAGCTGGGGGCATCATAAATCATTTCATGCATTGAGCTCGTTCATATCAACATATTAAAGGTTTTCCTGCATGCCTTCTTTCAAAACTTGCATGCAAGACAAAAAACATGGTGCGAATATTTTCTAAAGTTGAGTTTCCCTTAAGGTACTACAGCACATCCGATGTCTTTTGTATATTTACATTTCAATCAATGGTCAATCAGTCCGTTTAGAGATTTGACGACTTTGCGTTGTAGACTTTCTACGAAGCACGCAATGTGCAAGAAGGAAATGAAGTCAAAAAACATCAACAGATTACCCTAAATAAATTTTTCACTCGGAAAGAAAAATTTTAACTCCGTCCCCCATTTTTAGCAAAACAAATCAACAATTCAGACAAACTGAGTTTTCTGCGCAAACTTTCAACTCTCTTCACTAACTTCGGTTGTAGTACTACCTGACTGCCCTTAAAACCGTTACCCCTCTACTTCATTTTACGTCAATTCCTTACATGCTCACCCCCTAAATTTTTTATCACCCCCATGCTTGTCATTTTTGTAGAATGAACAAATAATATCCTATTCTCCTTTGTTTTCTTAAATACAAGATCCTGAATCGCATGCATACTTTCATGTTCACATCCTACCTTTACAATACATTAGTCAACTGTTGAGCGGCACTTAGATTGTGCCATCCATGACAAGCATTTAGGAAAATAGAATCTTAAGGCAAGTCGTATGAAACAGACTTACAGTTTCTAGCGCAATACGATCTCTCAAGAATGCAGCTATATCGGCTATGAAAAGCTACTTGAAAGAAGCAACGTGAAGAAGTACTCGCAGATTTCAGGAAGTGACTGCAGAAAAGAATGTTTTCTTTTTACGAAATAACAATATTCCGTGATGTTGAAAAACCCACAGAAGATTCATTAGCCTATATTTATACATGCACGCATTAGTATTTTCTATTGAAATCATTGTTATTATGAATTAAAGCATATGAATATGTGGCTTGCCGAGTTTTGCTATCCCAAGGAGAGAGAGGGGTTAAGCATTGTTGCTAGTATTGTCTAAAAGCATTGGACCAAATCTGCAGACGAGCTAAACGTAAACCAGACAAGTCATCTATTTGAATATGGGCTCCACAAATATCAGTCTTCCACGGCGCCTGTGTAATACACGTAAACAAAGAAACGAAATATTGCCTCATTTACTCAGGCACCAAGTTCTAGTAATTGTGACGAAGCGAAGTAGTTCTAGGATTTCATCAAATTGTTGTTACATTCGACCATAGGGGCGTCTGAAGGACAATAAAAGGGGGAGGGGGCATCCTAGCATTTATGAGTACAACCAATTTGGCACTAGTATTATGTTTTCTGCATATTGTGTATGCATTAGGTAAAATTGGAAAATCAAAGTATAAACATTATATCACGTCAAACAAGGCATTTCCTATTTTTTACATAAGTTTTCGTACACGCATGCTAGAAGAAAACACGAGATCATACACGCAAGCTAGAAAAAAACACGAGAATCTGATGTAAATTAAACGAAGCCATCACTTTCACGTAGGAAAATAAAAATGGGTTCTCTTAGAACCGTTTTCTGTCTCAACAGATACGTATGTTTTAAATTTAAAATAAAAACCTTTCGTAAACAATCTCTTCCATAGAAATTCATCTATTTCAATGCAAAATGAGGGGAGTTCGGCTCCCACTGCACACCTCCCACTTTCCGTGACACTAATGCATTCGAGCAGCGAAAATCTAACCAAATGGCGAAAATCTAACGAAATGTATGTATACCTGAGACGAAAATAGCTCTGCCGAAAGAAAGTGTATTAAAAACGAATGATATTCCTCAGTTAAAATTACATATTTTCCATATGATTTTTCTTTTGTGTGACTGTGGATTTGTTATTCCAATTTGACTCAACGTAAATAGTTCGCGAATGTGTTAACGATATCGCTAACGTATCTTCGCATGAAGGCAGGTGGATGTTCCACAGAAACTCTTTAAAATTAATTTGGCAAATAATAGACATGAAATTTGTACAAAGGATATCTTCCAGGCCAAGACACCAAGGCCATTACGTCATAATTTTCTAGCGGGCTTTGACGACCTAAAGTATACGCACAAACACAAACAGGATGTAAGATATATGTAATGTACCGAAAGCTATAATCAGTGGCAAAAACATTTGCATTGTAGCATAGAAGTAAAAAACGGGAGGGTTTCGATACTAGTTGTAACAGTATGCCTTGGAGCGTAACCAAGACAAAAAAACTGCATTCGAGTGTTTGTGAAACGAAAATTTTGCCGTTTAAATTAGGCTTTCATTTAACAGATATTTGAAAAAGTTTTTTCTCGGTTACTCAAATAGTGACGTCATATTGCAAAATAAGTGAAAGTCGCCGCAAAATTTTAAGTATTATTAAATTTATGGATGAAATGCTTAGGCAGAACTTAACACCATTAACACACGAAGGAAGCTTTGCCTTACTGAAGTAACACATACAGCAAATAATAACTACATGACTGTGTAAACTGGACATATGAAAAACCTCTACATCACGGGAATGAAAAGAGTTATGCATGAAGCGTTCAAGAAAGTCTACTGGCAAAATGGTAAAATTTTCGTTTCAAAAGTACACTTTAATTCAAACACAACATCACTTGTTGATAATAAACGTAAAAAAAAAGACACAAGACGCAAGATCATACGTACGACAAATAATTCATAAGAATTTAAAAATTAGAATTGTTTGTGGAATGTAATAAAATTCTTCTGCAGGAAATACATCATTTCCAAATAAACATAAAACGAGATGCCTATCACACGTTGACTCAGGCTGCTCGAGAAAAGTGTTCGGTTAAATTTTCATATTACAGCACTGCTCAGAAGTTAGTTATCACTGCGTTCGCGTTCCATTTGCGTTCCATTTGTGTTTCGACGCGGCCGGAACGCGTCCCGAACGCGTTCCAAGAAAATTAGGGGACAAGTTCTGAACGCGCTCCAATTGTTCAAAAAAACTGGTATAACATGGAAATTTCCAAAATTGAACACTTGTATAGAAGGTATAAATGATGATTACCGATCAATGATCGGATGCGGCCAACAACGCGTTTTGATACGCGTTCCACCTTAAGCCGAACGCAATTGGAACGCAACTGAAACGCATTTTTGAATGCGTTCGGAACGCGTTTTCGGTAAACTTACTTCCGAGCAGTACTGTACAACGCAATTTATGGCAACGCAATAAAAGAAAAATATCACTCATTTGCCATAGCTTAGCCAGCCGACAACTCTGCTTAGCGTATAATCCAGGGCATTATCATTATTCGTGTAATTGCAAATCTATCTTTTTTTCACTGCGACACAACACAGAAAAATTTACATAGCGGGACTAAACATTTGCGCTAGCTTCGCCACAGGCTAACATCATGTTTACGCATTAACTAGAACCATTATCTGAAAATAATCGGTAAAAATCCTAGCCTATATTATGCACAATAAAATATAGGTTAAAGATTACATTCACGGATTGTATATATGGCATGATTAGGATCGTCGTCTCGTTGCTGTCGTGCATTTCAAGGACATACAGCGCAAACAAAGCTGGGATCCAAAAAATAATATTTACTGCACTTTGGTTATGAATTGAATGAAACAAAACACAAGCATTTTCAATAAAAAATAAACAAACTAAGAGCTCTGTACTTCCCTAAACGCACGCAGCGCAGACTACCATCAACTGTAAAACACACGCCTTAATCACGAATCAAATGTACGCTGAATAAATTACATATGTAACAACTAACCAAAACAAACAATGGTTCCAATCCTTTTGACATGAAGCTTATGAGACAATTCAAATCATTTGAGTCATTCTCATCAGCATTTTATCATATTCAAAGCATCCCAATATGTAGTACAATTAAAAACTGTTAATTGAACTTTTTCAACCTACCCCCCTTCTTCCCACACTCTAGCCCTCTATGTACGGGCTGAATTCCACGTGAATATGGAATAAAAGAAACATAATTTCTACTTACCAAAACGAAAAAATTCGACCAGGCAATCTTATGCAATATTTCATAATGTTTTGTCGTCTTAGAATTATACTCTTGTTGTCTGTTATCCTTTTGTTGAACTCGCAAAATCTCCTGTACACTCTTGGAAATCCATAATACTAAAACCAATAGAAAATACTATCAATGAAAGACAGACCTTTTTACTAATTAATTAATAATGAGGTAAAACGGCAAAAACATGCCTGGCATTGTGATGCAAAGTTGTATGCAAGATAAGATGCAGAATATCAAAGAATTGAAGACGTAAATTGGCTCAATTTTACAATTAGGGATACAGTGGCATAGCCAGCTGGCAAATTTGGTTGTGCTACATAAATTTCAGATCATTAGCATTATTCATTTCTTTAGAAATCTACTGTCATTACAGTGAGTGTTCAAACAAATAATATTTACTATTTACATTTACTATTTAATATTTAATATTTACATAGCCTGAATTTGCATGGCTGGCTATGCCACTGCACGACACAGGGCAATTATACAATAAATATATGACATTTCTGCTGTAATTCTGTTAGTATTCCTGTCTCCAAACATTGACAATAATTAAGACCTAATAAAGTAGAGAAATTTATTTTAGGTATCTTAGGGTAGCTTAATCTAAAAGCATATGGTGTTTTATAGTTTTTCACTATCTTTCTCAGAATTACAAAGGCAATTGTGAAGAATGCACTACATATGTAACCCAGAAAGACAGACTTTTACTTTTGAGCTCCTTTTAATAAATCCAAATGGTGAATTTTGATAGGGGAAAGTAATGAAACTTGTATGGAATACCAACTAAATCAAGTACTTCTAATTCAAACTAAATTAAACATACAAATGGTACTATAAATTATCCACACAGTTTGAACATTTACCATGCGGGATATTTTTCAGAAAATTCCCAATAAGGAAATTCTTGATGAGGATACTTATGAAACATGATCACAGGAGATCCCTCAAAATAAGTCAAAGAAAGTATGCTACTCTTCATTGTCCCTCATCAGAAAGTAATTCTAACTAATGCTTTAATTCAGAAATAACCATTAGCCAGCCAGTTTTTACTGTCACGATACAAATATCAAATAATTTTGTGTTTATTTGGTGTAAAAATATCGAATGGAAATGAAAAAATGAGCACCAATGTTCCTGAACAATTTTCAATGGGTGAGTAAAAGTTGGTTTGGGCACTGGTAATATTGCAAGCATTACATGTTTGTAGATGAAGATTGTCCAGGTTAGTAGAGTCCTGAGAAGGACTGTTGTTGTTGTATTTGACTGACATTTTGACAACCGTAGTGGTAGTCATCTTCGGAGCCAAATGAGGAGTAAAAGTCACGTTAGCTGTATTTGTTATCAGGTATGTCATTGTATTGTGTGTACAGGAGCCTGAACAAATCACAGCAATTACCGGCACCTTACAAATGACTTATTCACAATAAAAACAAACAAGCAACTAAATGCATTACAGTTTACACTAATCCACAATGACAATACACAATTGACAACCACACATTTCCTGTACACACAATACAATGATGTAAGAACCAGATAACAAATACGGCTAACTTGATATTTTCTCCTCATTTGACTCTGAAGATGACTACAACAACAGTCCTTCTTGGGACTCTACTAACCTGGACAATCTACATCTACAACCATGTAATGATACTCCCGGGTTCAAACCATTTACTTTATTGCAGACTTTCTAGAAATGAGAGTTTTCATTAAAGGCTTTGCGAGAGAACATTTCTGGGAACTGGATCTACAATAGTACTTAGGAATGAAACCTTTAAATTCTTAGTATGGTTAAAATCAAATAAGTGCATCATATTTAATCAGCTCACATAGGATCACAATGCATAATGAATAAATATACAAATAATTTGAAATTCTTATTGATCAATATAGAAGTCCCTGTACTTGCATTTGTAAACTGTTCTATTTTACAAATATCTGAATGGAAAATCATGTAGATTTATGCTTCTATATTGCGCTTTTTGGCCAATCAACGCCTGAAAAAAAACACAGTTTCTCATTTATGTAATAATTAACTTGCGTAATCAATTAGAAGCCATTTCATAATTTCAAGAAGTTTCAAAAGTAGTTCCATGAATATAAATAAATAGACAAATACTAACTAATCCAGGCAAATCGCACAACACAGCAGCTACACTAAACACAAAACAAACATAAGCTAACTTGTCTAAGCACATGTTTCATTCGAATGTATCCAGAATAGTTACACCACTAACCCGAACTACAGCGTAAGCCGACGCTTTCTTTGCCAATGCTAATGCAATGATAGCTGCAACCTTATCCATAACAAACATAGCTGATGCACTAATTTTTCCAGAGTAGAACCATGGATAAAAAAATGAAAAGAGGACGTAAAGTAGAAAAAATCAATATTAATACCAAACATAAATAGTTTTGGCGACGATTAAAGTTGAGCCCGCAGTTTTCTTACGAAATGCGGATACTTCAAGTGATCTATGTGAAACGTTTTCTTTGTCGGTGTCACAGTGATATGAATATATCCCCATACTTAAACCACTAGGGTTTTGGGCATGGCATCCCCAGCAAATATAGCTGCCGTGTTTTCAGTATCCAAACCCGGCCACCCAACGTCAGCCAAAGTTCACAAATCACTAGTGATATAGGATTCGGTTTCCGTTACTACGCTGGTTTCAGGGGTCTCCCTACAGTGGATTTCCACTGACGTAGAGAGATCTACAACACCTCACAAAACACTGAGTAACGCTGAGTAATATTATTAGTAAAGACATAATTACAAGGCAGTTTTGCAAAAATTCATTATATATATGCTACTAAATGTTAATTTCAGTTAACCATGATAAATAATCATCAACACAAGAGAGTTAAACCAGAATAAAAATAACAATTGAATAATAAATTACTTCTCTATGCTGCACATACAGAATCAAAAATGTGGAAATCACATCAAAAAAATCATATGTCAATGAATTTTTCTTTGAAGCAATTCATATGCATGTTAAAAACGGTGCTATGAAATACTAGTTAAGACGAAAAATTGAGCAAGTAACAGTTGCTCATCAAATATCTCATTTTGGTAGATTTTATTACTTTCCCCAAACCCTAGTGATTTAAGTACTGGCCTTGGAATATTCAAATACAGGGATACTCATATCACTGTGATATCCGTATTATTCACGACAGAAGAGCCACGAGAGTGACACGTGAAATTAGAGTAAAATTAAATAATTATAACAAGGTGGTCCACTTTCACGATAGCATCGGAAAAAATCAAAGCTCCAACGCAGGCTCGTCCTTCATCCAAAATACTAGCAACAAATATACAAATAATTACTCACTGAGAGGAATTGATTGTTTTTTGATCCCAGCTGTGCGAAAAAGAAACTTCAAGGGCACTTGCATGGTGAAAAGAGTATTTAACGTTTACTGTATTATTTTTTACTGTCAAAATTGCCTTACCATACTAATGAGTCATAGATGCTAATATGACAGTTCTTTATGGTTAATGATTTTGAAAAAGGACTAAATATTCGCTCTTATTTTAAGAAATTGTAATGCGATTGTCTAATTTCAAATTGAATCTCTTATTTTTTCTGCATGTAACAAGAGGTTCTTGTACTGCTTTTTCGTGGTAGTGATCATAATATCAAACAACTTTTGGCAAACCTGTGCACATAGAATAAAACCTTTCCACAGATGTAGGATAGTTAATGGAAGCGGCAAATATATACATGCAACAAATACAATGATCCTAAAGACACTGCTTCTTTCCTTTGTTTGAATATGAACTTGGTAACTCTTTAACGTGTGATTTAGTTGCATCATTGAAAAATGAAGTTCTTTCAATAATTTTTTTCAAGATGATGTTTCGTGTCGTTGCAATACATAGTGTCACTACTATTTTTCTAGAATCCCTTTACCACGATGGGATCGCCAGACTTTCCAATCTAAAGCACCTTCATACCATCGCAGAACCACCCCCCTGTGTCACAATAGGTACAACTCTAAACTTTGTATGTCGTTTACTCAGCATTTTTAATATTATTCCATTGAATCAAGGCTACAACTCTGCTCGTAATGCACAATTATATCAGGATGATCGCGTTTTAATGGTTGCTCACCTCTAGCGCAGTTATTTCCAATTAAGGCTACCGTATTCGAAGAAATATCAGTTTGTGTGTTGGTGAGAGAGAATGTGTTCATTTTAGCAGAGAAAACTATAAAGCACATATTTAAAGTATTTTGACAAATTTTTACACTATGTGTAGTAAATATCCATGTCAGACATCATGCATGCATGAATTCAATATCATCTATTTTAAGCAAATCTCTTTTCATCCAATGCTACGATCCACAAATCTGACTCGTCATATAAACTTGGCAGGCTGCAGCCCCCAATAATTTATTAACTTGTGCAAATTCCGCTATATGATCTTGGTGACACGTTCTATAATTTTCATTTTCATATTTTTAATAGCAGTCCTGTTTTGGCTTGTCTACAAGCCATCGTTGTTTATGTTGAAAATTTCACTAGTTGCGCGATTCTTATTAAAAATTTTAAATAAGCGACAGTGTTTTTCATTTTTATATTTTTAATCGCAATTATGTTTTGGCTCGTCTACAAGCCATCTTTAGTGCGAATTATAGATAGGATATTTACAATGTTGACAGTGATTGAAAGTATAAAATTGAACTATTTTGCTCATTATTAAAAATGTTTATATTACAATAAAAGTTGGAAAGATTTTAATCTACTCCACTTCCTTGCCAAATCCTTTAAATCGTAGTCACATACTTGGATCGACCCCAGGCCCCCCTCAATCTTTATTTTGCATTTGACGGCCCAGCAAATATTACTGAGTTTAGAACATCTATACAGCTGTCTCGTATTCAGCTATTATCGTAATTTCATGGAATTTTGTGTGTAGTTTGATTTCCTTTCCTAACTTTTCATCTGGCGAACCCAAACATCTCACGTTACACTGCCGAAGGCTATCATTGTCCTTACTTTTTCCCAGTATTTCAATCATTCTTACGCTTTTTAACCTCACATAAACTCCCGTCGCTGTGATGAAAGCGGATAAAAACCCACAACTGCATAGGATGTACAGGACGACGCGAAAATCTCCGGTGATATCGTATACTTGACCTATGTGAGCATGAAAAATTGCAAAGTAATTATTTAAAAAAGATCGCTGAGATGGCGTATTTTTTGGGGGGAAAGATTTCATAATCCGAGACCAATTGCGAATCACTTTGATTTATTTACGAGTCACCTCGCATCTAAATCTAAGCCTCTTTGGAAATTGTTTATCAATGATTGTGCTTGGTATTTAAAACAAATTAGCAACTTGTGTCATCCGCAAACCTCCAGCGCCTATAAGTCCTGGATAGAATTTTGCAAGTCCTTTTACGTGGGTTAGTACATGGTCCATTATTATTCATTAAATTACCACTTTTTTAAAGATTCAGATGTAATTTAATGAGCAACAAACGCTCAGAAGGAACACGAAGAAGATAGGAAATAATTGGACAACATAAACGCTCAGAGGGATCACGAATAAGATAGGAAATCGCGAGTTGGGAAGCTGAAGTCTGTTGACAAACTCAGTCTTCCTTACACCACTTCAACATTATTCAACTCTAATAAAGTAAATGGTTTGAACCCGGGAGTATCGTAACATGTTTGTGGATGTAGATCGTCCAGGTTAGTAGAGTCCTGAGAAGGTTTCGACAACCTTAGCTAAATATGCGTAAAATTCAGCTTACCCATTGAAGAAGGACCTGCAAACATGCAAATACCGATCAAAACCGTCATCAGGGATATAGCATAGTCGGCATTAACCCCACCAGTAAGTTCGTACATCAATAACGGAATGACCACCCAAAACATTCCCTCCAAAATACCCGCAAAAGCCATAAACATTATCATGAGAGGTAAATACTTCGTGATGGAACATAGACCACATGCTATACCAAAAAAGCCGACGATCAAGCATGCAATGTGCTCGATTTGGCCTCTTCTTGTTGCAATGTCCCCGATATAGCCCATCACGAAACGAGCACACAATGAGCCCGCACCACGTGCAACAATTAGCCCTTTTGATTGGGAGAGAGGATATCCCAGGGATTTGGCGTACGCAACCTAATGAATTCAAGAAAGAAAAACATTTAAAGCAATTACTGTCATTAATACACATTAACGTAGTTCACTTAACTTCGTGTAAGATAGAAACTCAAATTTGACCAAAGTATTGTCTTATGAAAACTATAGATTAGAGGGCTTTTTTACGAAACTTCTTCCGCGTGAATACTTTATCCCCTTAAAATTTTACGCCATCTAAAGCTATCTCTGCGAAGTTGCTCAAAGATGAACAGTTGAACATTGATGTGCAACAATCAGTGCTTCTCGCCAGTACTCCAATAGATGACTATCAAAAAATGTGTTTTACACTGTTTTATCGTATAAATTTTACCTGTTTGAGGCAAAAACGCACAATTGCTAACTATATTATACTCAACACCATACATATGGATAAAATTATTACATGCGTCCTTTTGGAAGAACATGTGATATGCGCATGGATTATCATATTATTTAGAAATCCAATAAAATATGGTACTAAACAGTTGTTCCAAAAATTATATTTGATCAAATCCCTCCGAAAACACATTAAACTACTATTACTTAGAGTGATGAGATGAATATTACATTGTGTACTTAGTTTTGCCGTATATATGCTAAAGATAAACAGTTACAGATTTATGACCTTTGCTTTCCAATATTTGACTCATGATGGCTTCCAACGTCCAAGTGTTGAAACAACAGCTTAAACTTTTAAAGTTAGGCACAGCAAAGACGCTTCCATATAATATTGACATGCAATGTCCACACAAAGTATTGGTCTTAATATTGAACACATTCTATCATTTTCTGCCCTTTATGGTTTATAGTGATTTGGGAGATCTTCTACACATCATCCTTTATTGCTAGCTTTTATCCTTGTCAGTGCGATCTGAATAAACTGTCCATAAAAATAACAAGCAATCCCCACTAGCGTGGCTGCTCGTTTTTACACTGGCTCATATAAAAACCACGGAGACATTCGTGGTAACTCTCGAGCAGGTTTATTCCAAAAGTCTCCTCGGTTTGCATAAGCCCATGTGAAAATACAGTGAACATATCTTGTTTTTACATAATTTCTTCAGAAATGGCCATTTTTCGCTGTGAATGAACGCAGAAATAATGAACGCAGAACGTATTTGCATAGCAATACCAAATTTGTGGGGAGATAAACTCCCCTGGCTCATGTAGCAAACGTACTATAACATTTTTCTGCAAGTAGGGATTTTATTTCTTCGTCAATTTTAGTGGCATTGTTTTTGCACACTGTATTGGGAGAATATGATCCCTGGCTAGGTTGATTGCCTATAAATTCAATTTTAGCACCTGCTATTGTTTCTAAAGTATCAGACGTTAATGTCGATGTTTTCGTGTCTAGCAATTGCTTTACATTGATAACCATGTGTTAACGAATGACAATAGAAAACATACAAAATATTATTAATAGAAAATTGCGAAGAGAAGTACTAACCTTCGGAAGAACATACAAAAAAATGGTTTCTTTTACTTCAATTACAGAGAAATTTTAACTTAGAAGACAAAGTGGCGTTCCGCTATAAGTTAAATCCCATCCGCTTCTCAGTCTTGTCGCCAAATTCATCCCAAATGGTTATGGCAACGAATGCTAATGTTAACCAGTAGCGTGGAAAGCCTGACTTTTTTCTCCCACAATGAAAATATTTTTGTGTTTACTGACCGTGAGAACAACAGATTTCTAAAGAAATGAATAATGGTAATCTTTCAAAATTTACATAGCGGGAGGAAATCTGCAGGCTTATTACGCTACTGATGTTAACAAGGGTTTAAATATCTACTAACTTCTGCTTTTAGTAAAGATCTTAAGGATTGAGTTACCTAACCACGTAACGTGCTAATACATACCATAAACATCGTTGGAACACCAACGGCAAATAGATACGGAATGCAACCGAGAACGATCAATTGAAATCCGCCATTTCGAATGAATCCTAACTTGGTGTTATAGGACGTATGTTCAAAGACTGGAATCACTGCTTTGTTTTCTTGTTCTGTAGAAGCCTTCACAGCTTTGTCCGCGTTTATTCTTGGCTTCTTTAGATAGAAGAACGCATACAGAATCAACAAGAGACCGACGGATGAAAAACAGAACAAAACATTTCTCCATCCCATTTTGTCTACCAATATCGGCACAAGGAAATTGAAAGTCATGGAGGTGGCAGCAACACCGGCCAAACGAAATCCTGTCGCCAAACCGATATATTTGTCGAAAAATTCCGGCAAAATGACAACCGTCGTACAGTCAATAAAACCAACGCCAAAACCTAGACCAACACAATACGTCAGGAATAGATAGTCTATCGATGGCATAAAAGGCGTTACGATGTAACTAAGTGTAACTAACAGTCCAGATGTGATAGTTATAACACGAAATCCATAACGACGGCGAATGAAAACTGCTATTGGATACGAGAAATTTACCAAAGAATAGACAACTGCACCCATCCAACCTACAAAGAGCAAGAACGTAGGACGACTAGCGATTTTACGTTTGTGTACAATAGAAAATTGCTACTTGTATAAAATACTCAAAAAACGAATTCTTAAGGGCGGTGATCGCTTTGCATGCATCTTTACAACCATTAAGAAATGAAAATAAATGCATAAAAATTTTCGAGAAATTGTTGAAAAAGAATCTGTAAAACATCGCTGCATTTTGTTGGGCAAAAAAATTTTCAACGAGTTTGAACATATATTTTCGCTTTCCTTCAAAATGCACCAAAGCAATTCACAAAAAAAGCAGCTACGGGCAATATCAAATTTAAAAATGCATAAAAAATTTTACCAATTTTCGCGTTGGTAGAACCAAAATGTTCTTTGAAGACAACAACGAGGACACTAAATGATTCAAGCGTTCCACCAGTCAAACTCATAACACAACACGTGACTGCCAAAAAGACCCATGATGCTTTACTGTCTGTCACGTGATCCAAATTGACTTTCATCACGGTACTACAAAACCATAGAGATAAGGCATTGTCATAAAACAAGACGATGCTATTGTCAAACTTCGTGACTTTTAAATTTATGTTTTAAGCCACTTCTCAGAAAAACGCAAGAGAAATCAAACAAGTCATTGTTTATAATAAATTAGAGTATTCTTTTACTTCCAACATTGGTTGGTAATAAGCGATCCATGGTTTTTGGATTATGACTTGATTTTCAGTTTTGCAAGTTGGGTAATAAACAGAGCTGCTCACAATGATGTCCCAAGCAGTCAATCTCTACGTAAAATTCATAATTAAAACAATCATCTTTAACGCATGAAATCTTGCCGCTTTATCAGCAATGGTCAACTAGATGTGTGTCTGCAGTCTTAAAAGATGTCAATTGTAAACGTGTTCAATATCTGGTCGATGTCCAATAATGAAACTATTCACCAACCAATCATATATGAAAAAGTGTGCAATTTCTATGAAATTCAAAGACAACAAAGCCAGCTCAAATGAGTCACTATCCAATGCAATCATTAATAATAAGCAGTGGATACACATACCACTTCCCTATTTAGTAAAATGATTTAATATATATACTTAATAAACAGATGTTTCTCATCCATATACTCATAAGCGTACAGTAACTGTGGGGGTGGGTTGAGGGTGAGGCGGGGGGAGTTGCAGCACATTTTTATCTAACTCACAATAGGAATACCTAAATAAGTGGGGCAGCCAGCCCTAAAGTTTGGTCGTGCTATGGAAATTTTTCGATGTTTACCGACTGATAACATTAGATTTCTAAAGACATGAGCAATGCTAGTGATCAGAAATTTACATAGCTTGAACTTGCAGGCTTGCTACGCCACTTATCGTTGTTGAATTTAAATTACTTGTCAAATTGTTTTTCCCTCGCATTTTTCGCTCGACGAATGTTGAAAACTTGTCTGATTTTTTAATGTTCAAACTGGCTTGAGGAGCACCAATTTTTTCCATTATCTCGAAAATATATTAATTTAATCTTTGCTGAGCACTGGAATGGAGATATTCGACAAGGTGAATTGAGAGCAAAGAAAGGCTATAAAGGTCGTCTGTTAATTTACAAAACATCGTTTGAGCTAATTAATTTTTGAGGTACTTCTAGATAGAGGGAAATTTATAACTTGAACATGAAAAAGCGGCTGTTAACAAATAAAGCAAAAAAACAAATTCCGTAGAAACAAGTCATCTTGAGATGGTAGCAAAATATGTATCAATACAAGACGAAACTGAAACTGTCCTCAAGTAGAGTGATTTTACAAATACACATCTATATTTACAACGCGTGCGCATTAGGAAGCGGAAGTACGGAAGCCACGAAAACGAAAACAAATTCCGTAGTATTTACTAATGAGGAATTTGAAGAAGTGGCATTTTCAATAGAAAGCTACGTGTGAAAAAAGAGTCCCAACTGGTGGAGTGAGTGTTTAATTTGAAGAAAAAATTGTAATTCCTTACTAGCTTTTAGTTCTGTGTCAAGAAAAGGTTTGTTATTTTTAATGAGAAGTGTGTCTAGAAACTAAGAAGGCAAGGATGGTGAGCACTGATATGTATATTACACTGGATAACGCACCATGTATAAAATATAGTAAGATGATTGAAGCCGGAATTTGTATTACAGAATCACAGTTTTTGCGTTTTTATTCGTTCTACAAACTTTTGACTCGAGAAAAATTTTTGTGAAAGGGACAAAACAACCGGCAAAGATATTTAATCCTAATAAGTTTGTCTTCTTGGCTTTATAATGGCAGAAAATTGAAATGGTACAAGGTCGACCTGCATTGTTTTGAAACAAACTGGAGATTATATGATGCTGCTGCTTCTTAACAAATCTAGAAATAATCTTTATTACATCAGTGAAGAAAGAAAACAAATCGACATAGAAAAATATTTAGAAAGACATTTTGATGAGCAACAGTAAGTTGAAAACGGTATCATCAAACTACGAGATGTACATCATCAAAATATGCGAATTAAAGTACCTCTGTTGTCATTAAGCGAAGCAAAGTTTTCAACCAGTTCCTCTGTGAACAACTTCAATATCGATGAATGTGTTGAAGATATGAATACCTTTGTTCTTACTTTGTAGAGAATGGGAAAGTACAACAGCCGATCTTAGCAAATTGTATGCTGTGATACGAAAACGAAGGGTACATAAAGAGACTCTGAGGCAGTTTGACACTTAATTTACACGATATGTTATTTTTGTTATGCCCGTACAAGAGTATAACATCGTTCATGGAAATCGTACAGCTATGAAAGAATACAGAGGTTTAAGATGATTATTATTCATTACGGTTTCAGCTCTGGAAATCCAGTCCCTATTGCTCCGTCAAAACATGGAAATGCAACCAGAGAAGACACGCCGTTCTATAGAGCAACTGAACATTCTGTCAAACAGCAATGCCAAGAAGCTGTTATGTCATCTTCCAAGGCTCCCCGACTACTAGCAGAATCAATAGGTGACGCTGACGTGACTGCTTTGGAAAGTACAACAGACTCTGCACGGATCCGTAACCCAAAACAAGTTTCCAAATACAAATTCAATTATGCTAGTAACTTGAAGTCCAATGATGAGATTAATGACGTAATTCTTATGTTGCTCGAGCAAAAGCAAGAAAAAGATTTTTTAATTTTAGAAGAAAACCAGCCGTTTGTCCGAGAAGTGCTGTTTCAGGTTAATAAAGTCCTGAGAAGGACTGTTTTTGCTGTTGTTGACTTTCGACAACCTTAGCGGTAGTCATCTTCAGAGTCAAATGAGGAGTAAACGTCAGGTTAGCCGTATTTGTTATCTGGTTCTTACGTCATTGTATTGTGTGTACAGGAAATGTGTATTGTCATTGTGGATTAGTGTGAAGTGAAATATTTATTTTTAGTTGTGATGTGTGATTTAGGTGTGACGTATTTAGTTGTAATGTGTGGGTGTCAATTGTGTATTGTCATTGTGAATTAGTTTGAAGTGTAGTGTTTTTAGTTGATCGTTTGTTTGTATTGTGAATAAGTCGTTTGTAAGGTGCCGGTAATTGCTGTGATCTGTTCAGGGGGGTTTGTTCCAAGTTGGTATACCAACTTTCTAATGTAAGCCGTTGTCTATAGTCAGTACTGTAAGTGATGCATTTTGCCGAATCCCAGTCAATGTTGTGCTTTGTGATTCGGTAATGTTCGGCAATGTGATTAGTTTTGTTTTGTTTCTTAGTAGCTCGTTTGTGCTCAGTAAGTCTTGTGTTTAAGTTCCTGCAAGTTTCCCCGATATAGGAGGCGTGGCAGTCGGAGCAGTTTATTTTGTAAACTGCACCTTGTCGTTCGTTGGGTTGTTCTTTGTCCTTTATGTTCGTTAGTACTTGTCGTAACGTTGTGATTGGTTTATGTGTGACACGTATGTTGTATGGTCGTAAGATACGCGAGATAGTCTCAGACGTACCTTTGATGTAAGGTATCGTTGCTGTTGTCACTGAGTTGTTCGCTTCGTTGGGTTCGTTGGGTTTGTAAGTGTTGCGTTTGATAAAGTCAGAGTTATAGTTGTTTTTGTCAAATGGACGATCATCATTTACAAACATATAAGTGCTGTTTCGTCAAGCTTACCAGCCACTCGTGGTTGCATTTACAAACCAAACGCTAACGGACATTTTACGTTTTTGCACAAGAACGGGAGGTGGAAATTTATATTCTCCATTGTTTGCTGACGCAACTTTCGATATTGCTGAGTACTATTTCACCCAGAGAGCTTACCAGAACTTAAGCTTGCGCAAGCGGGACTGTTTCAAACATCCATGGTTTCCAGGATTCCTTTTGATTCACAGAAACAGAACTACGGAAGACTTTCGCTACTTTTGGCAAGCAGTTAAACGTGGTAAACCCCAGTTAGAAGGCTTACATGTTCTGTGCACAGATGAAGATGAGGCGTTAAGTGGTGGAATTCTGAATAAGACGAGTGACACAATTCACCTTTTGGGATTAGAGCATGTTCAAGATAGCATCGAGAGAAAGCTCACAGAGTTAAATATCCCTCTTCGACAAAGAAAAGTAATCCAAGCCGATTTTTTTGGTGGTCCAATGATGGGAGAAGATGGCTGTTTATACGATTGTGAAAGTGAAGAAGAATTCGATGAGAAATCTAAACTTTTTCAAAGCAAGTGGGAAAAAACTGGATACCAACGGAACAGTTCAGTATGGTACAGACTTCACTAATACGTACTATCATTGTGATTTTAGCCAAATTGCAAAGAAAAATCCCTATTTTGATGGGACAGTGTATGCAAGTTCGCAGTTACACTTAACAGCTGATCAGCAATCAGTTATAATGAAAGCTTAAAGTAAAGTTTTGTTAAAATTTTCTGCATCTTTTATGTATTATGCGGTCATTTAGACGCATCATGGACTTTTGTGTTCTGTTTTAAATACCATAAACTGATAACCAACAGAAAAATGTAAACGTTGTACGTAAATGTTGACATTCAAGAAATAGCGTAATATTTATTGTTGATAGCCACAGCTTTAATTCAGTTTAATAATGGTAATATTTTTTAGAAAACAAAGTTGATTTTCATCATTGATTTTATTTTAATAAGTGTAGGAAGTAAAAATTGCAAAACAGATAACTATACTTAGCCATTCGGTGAAATTTGTGCATTTTGGATCTTTGTCTATCTCAGTTTTTTAAAGAAAATTTAATACTTTCGTCTCTAATGCAATTTAAAAGTTATAAAAACACATTTCTAGCGTTATTTTACTCACTCCTATACACTCATGTATAGCTCATTAGTACTCGTGTGTCACTCGTATATCACCCGTATGTACTCGTATGTCACTCGTATGTACTCGTGTGGTGTTTTAGTCACGATAGTTAGATTTGGTCGTGTGAAGTATTTAGTACTTGTTAAGAATAAGGTTTTCTACAGGTGAAGGAGTTCTAGGAGGTGGAGGGAGATCGTTGAGTTGCGAGAATTGGCTTAGTAGAGTGGCTAAAAATTGAGCGTTTTCACACTCAGAATAATGTTGACATTCTGCACTAGAAGAGAGCCTGTTTGTATGCTCTTTACTGAGAGTCTGAGACTCTTTTACTGGCTGCATGCTCTTTACTAGAAGAGAGCCTGTTTCATGCTACTTAAATAATATTTGAATCTCCCTTTACCCCAGACAACAGACAGATAGTTGAAGCCGGTTGTTATTATCTCTTACCTAACACTTGATCGATCAATATAAGGAAAACATCAATAAGTAACCAACATAAAATAAATGGAACTGCTTGTCACAATGGTACATGTCGTTTCGGAAATACTCTATGATTGAATTGACTGGGAAATTTTGCAATGATATGATTATGATACGATACGATATAATTTCTAGTTTTATACAACATTTGATTATGTAGGTAAGAAACGGTACGCGTAAAGCCGTCTGCTTGCGAACAAATGAAGTACATCATATATTTAAATTAACGGCCATGGCTTTTAATGAGCTCTTAACATGTTCACAAAATGACCGAGTTTTTAAACAAGCCCAAAAGCAATAGCTATGTCATGCATACATTCGAAAATATCTGATAACTGAATCTGTGTATGCATATATCTTGGAAAAATATTGAGTATTTGCGATGCAGCAATGAATATACTAAATACCGATGCCGGCAAATAGCAGTCGTGAGAACAATTTCTGCCCCAAAATGCAATTCAACTGTGGGCTTAATCGATTCGAATTAGAATATCATATATTTTTACCTGTCGGGGCTCTTGTCCAGCGATTGTTTCTTTCAAACCTGTGCAAAGTAAACGGTATATGAAATATTTCAAGCAAATCTTTGAGTCAAACAAAATGCAAATTATATATGTTGTTATCACGTGATCGCATTTTCTTCACGTGCACAATAATCAACTGTATTTAAAGTAATTTCAAAAAAGTGTTTTCATACATTTGGTAAGCGATTTTATTAATTTCAAGGCAATGAAAATGAGTAAAAGAAAGCAGTTGTATCAAAGGAGCAAAGCATGTCATTTTTGTCATTGGATTATATGCCATCGTGCATTTCAACGCCAACAGGAAGCAAATAGTTGGTTAAATTTGGATCAATATTAATTTCTGCTTTAAATTTTGTTTTGATCACGATCGTTGATATTTCTATATGAATATTTCTTTAAAATTCTCTGCCATTAATGTCAGAGTTCCTAATGAAATTTACAAACAAGCAGAAATTTACATCTATAATGAGTTTGTTTTATCAAATAACTGTTGAACTGTAGAAATGTTGAAGGTACAGGCATAGAGACCAGCAAGGGGTAGGAAAGGGGAGAAAGGAATGAAAATCGCCCCTCAATCAAGCTCATGTAGTCTATTTGTACAGGAAAAATGTGTAAATATGTGAAATAGGTTGTTTTGGTGTTTCCACCTTGTCCAAAAGATATTGCCAGCGCCATCGCGTACAGTTAATCTTATTTCAAACAAATGGCCACACCACTAGCCAATGACAATTCGACAAATAATTTATCTACAAAGACAACTGTCACTTAGATTCTTGGCTTTATATCGACAGACAGGTGCGCAGAGACGTATAGCCAGCTCGATATAATTGGAAAGGGGGAGGGGAATATTCACATGCTCAATTTCGGCCGTCTTAACTTCATATGAAATGAATTGTCTTTTTTTATAATTACAGGCTTATATGAATACCTCCCCCCCCAAATCATCGAGGCTAGCTACATTCCCGAAAATGCGTATGTTTCGTGAAAGTCTGTTATTCAAATAAAAGCGATTCTTTTATTTATAATAAAGATACTTCGGTTTCAAGCGATCAATCATTCAATTTTTTATATAGAAATATTTTATTCAGTTAATGATTCAGTCATGCAGCTAAAGTTTTATGAACATTATATTCCTTCTCTGCGAAGAAAATAAGCGTATTGCGTGAAAGTCATTTAAAAAATAACGATGTTCTTCTTGTTCCCAGTTTAATGTAAGCGGAGGAGAAGTTTTGGAAAATTCGAGAGCAGATCAGTGCCAAACGTCTCCAATGTTTTCATAAGCCAGTGCAAACCAATGGTGAGAACACGAAAATCATCTTTTGTTTCTTTTATAAACCAACCTTAATGCGAAACAGATAAATTAAAAACAAATCAGTAGCAAAGCCAGTTCCTGTTTTACTCCTAGAATGAAATATTTTGCAGTTTCATTTGGTGAAAAAAATAATCAATTGAAATAGCTTTTTAAAGACATGCCTAACAATTTTTTTAAAAAAGTTGCATTGTGGGAGTAAAAGATCGGGCTAGATTAAATTAACTATATGCATCGAAATTATTACTGGATGGTACAAACTATAAAGAATAAAAGCTGTGTTCGTTCGGAGAAGAACTGCACATGTTTATTCCCATCAAGTAGTTTCGCATTCATTTGCAATTCTCATGTCGTCAAGAATAGCAGTTTTTGTTGGCTGTTTATCCATAGACAAACTCAAATGATCAAAATTTTTCTCTTTTGACATTTCAATGGTGCCTTTTTCAGCGAATGATGTTTTTCGCTCTATTGTCTTCCTTGCCCTGACGTGAATACCCATTGCTACAGTGATGGCGGATAACACTCCGCATGCGCACAGAATGTAGAGGACGTCACGAAAGTTTCCTGTTGCATCGTACACCTGACCTGTAATTATCAAATAAGCAAAAAGACTTACTTTGCGTTAAATGGATTTCTGGCATTACACCCTCTAATTTTCAAGTCAGATACGACGCTATTATAATGATTTGGAGGAGCAGCCCCTTTCCCCTAGCTACACATCTGGTAATTTGAAGGAAAAATAAACAAACTTTTATTGCTAAAGGGCTGTTGAAATTTCCAGTTTACCCCAAAAACATATGTAGCTTTTATGAGAATTGTATTTACTTTTACCCATCAATGAAGGCCCAGTTAAAAAGCCAATACCAACTAGAAAAGTGATGAAAGAAAATCCATAGTCAGCATTTACACCACCAGTTAGCTCGTTCGACATTAACGGAATAAGAACAAAGAACATTCCCTCCAAAATACCCGTAAAAGCCATGAACAGTATCATAAGAGGCAGATATTTCGTGAAGGAGCATAGACCACAAGCTAGACCAAAAATAGCGACGATTGCACAGGCAATATGAACGATAATACGGCGTTTTGTTGCAAAATCTCCGATGTACCCCATCGCGAGTCGTCCTGCTAGTGAGCCAATTCCACGTGCGACGATCAGCCATTTGGATTGCGATAGAGGATAGCCGAGAGATTTAGCATAAGCCACCTAAAAGAAACTGAGCCTAGAACCTTTGATGAAACTTTTCAATTTTAAGTTTTCCATAACTTTTGTAATCTTTTCCACAATGAGGTAGCCATGTTATATCGGGCGGCTTTGAAAAGTGTTCTAAAACCTGCAGTAAATTGAGCCTGATGACAATGCGCAAAATAGTTCCGAGAATCTTAAAATAAATGTTTGTCAAATGACAAAGCGAAGGATTTTTATGCAAAGATCATTGAAAATTGTGGAGCATTTTGTTCTTAAGACCTCGTCAGTGTTTTTCACTTGCAACCGTGAAAGAAGATGTTTCATTTTTACTTTCATTGTTTACAGCTTTTTCTTGCTACCAACATTGCATCATCAACCATTGTCAACTGCACGGGAACTTATTGAAAATTACGTTGTCGTGTGAATACAAGTGGCGAAGTTGGTAGTGCTAACTTGTGCTAAATCAAGTATGTGCTGACTCAAATTATGCAAATGATCTGAAATTTACATGGTACGACTAAAGTTGTGGGCTGGCTACGTCACTGTGTATGCACGTTGTTTTTTTTACACACAATTACTCACATTAATGACGCTATTGCATGGAATAAGACAAATGCAAAACAATTGCATAACAAAAAACAACTTTAAACAACATGCAAATGAAATTGCTTTCATATTGACTTTGCTAAAACAAAACGGATAACAGTGCCGAAGCCAGAGCGCAAATTTGGTCCTGCTAAGTTAATTTTTTTGTGTTCACTCACTGTAAAAACAACAGATTTCTAAGGAAATGAATAATGTTAATATTCAAAAATTTATATAGCAGGACCAAAACATGCTAGCTGTCTTCACAACTGAAGGATAAAGCTCTTAAGTTGCTCAGTCGAGCTGTTTCATTCTGTGAAACAACTCCAAGACTAATTTTTTTCATTCCTGAAAATTTCTTACACTCAGCAGAAAAACATATACACGTACCATAAACATTGCTGGCACCAAAATTGCAAACAAATATGGGACACAACCAAAAACAATCAGCTGAAATCCACGATCATGTAAAATTCTCTCTTTGATAGTGAGCTTTTCACCGCATACCGAATATGTCTCTTTTTCTTCCACTTCATTCGATGGTACATCGTGCACCGGGTGCTTTATCCGAAACAAAAATGAATACATGATCAGTAATAGTCCCACCGAAGAGAAACAATAAAACAGTTTTTGCCAGCCTATCTCGACAACGAATATTGGAACCATAAAATTGAACAATATAGAAGCAGCAGCAATACTTGACAAGCGGATGCCAGTTGCCAGACCGAGGTGTTTGTCGAAAAATTCAGGTAAAATAACGACAGACAGACAGTCAACACAGCTGGCGGCAAAACCAACTCCAAAACAGTAAGTGAAGTATAAATAGTTCACTGAAGGCATGAAAGGTGTCACGATGTAACTGGTTGTGATTAAAATTCCCGAAATGATTAGTACACCTTGGGATCCAAAACGACGGCCGAGAAAGACAACAACGGGATAAGAGATAGAAACTAGAGAAAAGGCAATTGAACCCAGCCAACCTATACCAAAATGAAAATTATCCCATTTATGATAATTGTTATTTAATAGTATACGTACAGATTGATGAATGCATATGATGCATGCCTATAAATTGTCTGTTTGCTTTGAACAGCGTATTTCTCAAGGGGAATGAGAACGAAGTAGTTCAAGGGACTGATGAAAACCAAAATTAAGATAGCTATAAATTTAATGACACGACGCATGTCGGTTCCAGACCTCTTATCAGGCACCATGTATGCTTTGTAAAATATTGAAGTAGATTTTTGGTTTTCATCAAAGTGGCATTTTACAAGAAGTCTGCCAAAATGCAACGTGTTATTTATTTAATAGCTATCTTGGTTTTGGTTTTCAACTGTTCTTTTAGAACAAATTTGGTGATTCACCAGAGCAATTACGCTGTTCAGTCTATTCAATACTTAGCTCATTACTATATCGAAGTCTTTGCTTTATATTTTTTCTTTTAAACAGGTATATTGTACTGTCAAGTTTCTCTGAAGATTGACGCATTTTTGTTAATCTTTTCGCCACTGTATCGTTTTAAATGGGCTTACGTAGAGAAAATTTTACTTTTTAAATTATAGTCTTATCAAAAAGAACTTATAAAATGAAAGCAGACTTTCTAAGCAGTTTATGAATATCCCTTTTCATTCTTAAGGTATAAACATTTTCGTTTTGTTGAAAACGTCCCGCCCGAGACCGAAGGTCAAGGGCTGCACCTGCTCGAGACGTCTGCGAGGCTTGCATAAGCCAGTGCAAACACGAAAAACATCTTTTATTTCTTTTATAAAATAACAATAATGTGAAACTGACAAACATTTTAATTTTTCCTTTAAAATGTATTCATGATCGATTTGTAATTTCTCTTTGACTGATTGATTGTTTTGATTGATTTGATTGGTTGAGCTCAGATGTGTTTTGCACAGGCTAATGAAAACACAGCTCTAGACCAATCAGCGCACGCAGTTTATTGTGTTTATTTTATAATTGAAGATGTTCTTCAGTAACTATTACTTTAAAGTAAGATTGAAAAGACTAAATATCTCCGGTAGATTATACCTATCTTTGCTTTGGACGCTTCATAATGGTCCATAAAGACGATTACAAGAACAGTGAAAGAGTCAAGTGTTCCAATAGTCATTAAAATAACGAAGCATGACACACTCAAAAACATCCATGATGCTTTGCTGTCCTTCACACGACCCGAAAACGTCACCGTATTCATGAGGAATCTATATGACTAACAAAATTAGAAAAAGGATCAAACTTGTAGCTTTTTGAAAATGCAACAACTTCAGATCAGAGTCGAAAAATTTAGCTAGTTTTGAAAAAGGAAAAATTTTATGATATATCATGAAACAGTACGGAGATATAATTTCATTCGCATTTTGAGATCATCCTTATTACGTGCTGAAAGAATCATTATTAGAACCTAGTCTACAGCCCTACTATGACATTTTGTCTCTTGAATGACGTTCAAATGAATTAACCTTACTTTGTTTCCTTCCATATTAAAATGACACTTCGCCGTTTCACGTTCTTTGCGAAAAAATGCCGATTATTTGCTGACATTATGGTCATCACATGGAACATGGGCTTAGGAGGTCAATAATTAGGGGGGCTCATATTCATGTTGCATGAGATACAGTCATTGAAAGCCATGCATTTATGAATATGAGTCCGCGCAGTTATTGATTTTTCTTCGCCCATTACATGGAAAAAAATTATTAAGGTGGCCCAACTTCATGTGCTTCTAACGAGGCACCACAAAAAAACTAGCATTGATTATGAGTGAATAATTTAAAGAAAGATGTGAAGGCAAGAAAAGGATATGGGCTGATGTATGCATTATAACATGGATCTAATCACGTGGAATATCTAACGTGATCATGTTGAGCAGAGCTTGAATGATTTTATGCTGACCACCATATCACCATAATACTGACAGAACTCGATATTTTAGCAGATGAATTTTCTCATTAGTTGGTTTCTTTACAGTGCACTTCAAAATACAAATAATTTATCACCTCCCTTAACCTGCATCGCACCAACCTCTGAGTTTAAAGAATTGCGACACGCACAAAAGCTTATCCTTTCCTTCTGCGCATCAATGTACTCATGCCGAAAACTCACAGGCAGCCAATTTTAATCAGCATTCAAGATTGCGCACGCTTGCATCGTGCGTTTGCAAGATAAATACAAACTCATTTTTAGCTTAATTTATAGCTTAAACATATTTGTGTGAACAATTTTTAGTCATTGCTTTTGGAGTGACACCACGTTTTTATCTCGATGCATGCATCATACATGTGCTGCGTCTGTCATCTTCTAATCCTTTTTGACGTTTATGCATGCGTTATACTTAGGGACAAAGTACAAGTTTAATAATGCATCCTTTTATAACATCATATCAGGTAAGTACTTGTAGCCTTCTTTCTGAATCAATGGTAGCATATCTCAGGCTTCATGCTGTAATCATAAAAAAATTCAATTTTTGGCATATTGGGGTGATTACCGCCAAAATCCTGCTTTAAATTCTGTTACAGCGATCTCAATTCTGTTGTTTCAAATTAATGTTCTATAACAACGTAATTTCAACGAGTGCAATAAAATTTACGTCAACTGAACAAAATTTAATGCGAAACAGAGTTTACAAAAACAAAACAGAATTTAGTGCGACACGACAGGATTTAACTAAGTATTGCATAATTTAAAACAACATAACAGAATTTGAGTTGATCCTAAATTCTGATATGTTGTTTCAAATTATGTTCTGATTTGATTTGAATATTACCGGAACCGGAAATTCAAGGCTGTTATGCCTGTTTCCGAACAGAGACAACTAAAATTGATTATTGATTCCCATTTAAATGTTTTCATATACTCACAGAACTGAAGTATTTCTGTGAGCCTTAGACTTAGTTAATGCTATATGTACATTTTTGTGTCTACAAGTTTCTGTCTATGAGTGTACAGTACACGATCTCATACAAGTTCAGTGATGTAGTGTAATATGGCTCATGACAAGCATCAAAATATCACATGTTCTTCCTAGCACACTTGAAATATTTTTGAAGTATTGTGTTTTTTTTTTCGTCATTTTCAAGCAATAAAAACCTTTACCACTCGGCTGAAAACGCAGAAAGTCTAAATGCAACGCAAACTAGTTTGCACAGCTAATAGAATGCTTCCTTGTACAGCAGTAAAGTTCTGCAAATTATTAGCTAGTCAAGTTGATAAAGAATGCAATCCAAGCTGTCCGCATCGTGATTTCCTCTTTCTAAACGCCTTTGAATATTAGCAAGGTAGCCATATATTTCCTCACTCATCGTAATCATGTCATTTTCGTGAAAAATTATGAAATAAATTATAATGACAAAACAAATATCAAATGGTGTAGTATATCAGCGGAAACAGCATTGAATTTCCAGTCCCGGTAATATTCAAATCAAATCAGAACATAATTTGAAACAACATATCAGAATTTAGGATCAACTCAAATTCTGTTATGTTGTTTTAAATTTTCTAGTACTTAGTTAAATCCTGTTGTGTCGCACTAAATTCTGTTTTGTTTTTGTAAATTCTGTTTCGCATTAAATTTTGTTCAGTTGACGTAAATTTTATTGCACTCGTTGAAATTACGTTGTGATAGGAACATTGATTTGAAACAACAGAATTGTAACAGAATTTAAAGAAGGATTTTGGCGGTAATCGCCCTCATGGTATATACTAGTTGTGCATTTTTCAACGCGGATCGCAAGTCATATAATCTGGTGTGCAATGCCGGGGCATAATATACTAATTGTTGTGCTTTGAATAATCGAATTACAATCGTATAAATCATAATCAATCCGAAATACTCTCCCCTGACACAAAAGAAAAGTGCGTATCAGCTCATCCAAAACGAGCTAAAATGAGAAAATGCAAATTTCTTGCAATGAAACTATATTGAAGATGTGAACATACATTCCATTATTCAGATACAGAAAATTGCAATAAAACTGAATCTGCGCCTGACGAAACTTCGGAAATTGGATGTTAACTTGGAATGCATGTATTTGATTGCAGCAATTTAACTTTGAGGTTACTGTGCATTTATAGTCCCCTACGTTTCTACTTAAACAATTTTCTACAACACGTCGCACTTAATTTGTAAGAAATTTGTGCGATCACAGCTTGTAAAAATTAGGCCCTATTCACACGGCATAAACTAACTGGGTTTAACTCAGGTTAATTTTTGCGTGTAAATACTACTGGGTTAAACTCAACCAATATTTTAAGAATGTTAAGCCTGGGTTAGTTTATGTCGTGTCAATAGGGCTATAGTGTGGTTCCAATGCTTAGTGGTATATTGCTTTAAACATGTACTTTCGTGTGGGCAATGTGTGGTATCATCCATTATTAAATGTCATCCGGCAAAGCGTAATATAAAATAAATCGTATAGTTACCAGCAAGGTGGGGGTTTTACCTTATAGGCAAGCATGGTGAAGCAGATTTTAATTTTCAATAAATTCGGCAAGTGATAAGATCTCTCAGAGTTTTGTGTCAAACGATGGCGATTTTTTTGTATTTTTTTCTTACATGCATGAACCGTTTCAGGCAGTCAAGTCAACATAGTCTAAAGTTTTTATTTATGACTTTATGTTACCTCTCTTTACTATGCTAGCCATTGTAGAGCGTGCGCTGTCGGTTGATTTCCACAAGTCCCTGGTGCCGGTCGTTGTTACACTCACTGTTGAAGATTTAGCAGTATTGAAACATGAGGTATATGTTTCATGTCTGATGATATTTTCACCTGAGTGATGTCATACTTACTGGGATTCATTCTCCACGTGCATTATTTTCATATTGCACTGTTTTCAACAACAGCTCTTGCATCATTTATTGCCTCAATATTCGGGAAGCAAGACGCAGCCACAATAGAACTATATTTCCGAAAAGCTTTTGTTTTCACAGTCTCACTTTTTATAATTATTATCATGTTGTGCATGTTTCTATTTTTACACCACAAGAAGACTCTTTAATCTGACAATCGATAGATGAACACCATATTTCTGATGTTATTTCCATATTTGGTTAAAGGTGCCCTCATCTGGTCCTCATCAATGCTCAATTACTCGATGAATTCTCCCATACTTGCATTTGAAAGCACGATTTGATAGTAAACTTCTACACATAAAAAATTTAACAGAAATACCATCACAATATGACTGCAAAGCACTGATTACGAAGAGTGCCCGCAAGGTTTGGTTGTATGGCTATTTCGAAATTATGCAAGTTGACGTAATGCAAGCAAGAGTTGGTATTTTCGACAAAAATATAAAATTTGTACTGTACATAAAAAAGTAACCGCTTCCCTTTTTTATACAAAAGATGGAAACTCTTTTCCATGTTTCTGTAGAGTAACAGAAACTCCCAGGAAGGTTTAGGAGAAACTCGAAATTACTTGGCAAGCACAAGCACGAAGTGTTTCCAAGCAATTTTGAGTTTCTCCCACATTTTCATAACCACAAGTAATTCTATATCTCAAAGCAAACCTAATATGTGGGCTATGAAACCAAATTGTTTTGTTTTATGATACACATCTGAGAAATGTAAATTTTTTACAATTTTGTACTTTTCATCTTAGCATACACTCATAAAAAAATTTGCAAGAAAAGTATGCGTCTAAACTCGCCATCTTGGATGTTTGAATTCTGGTTGATGAAATTTAGTGAAATTCACATATTAAAGAATTACAGGATCAGTAATCGTTTGAGTATAGGATGGAAAGATACTTTATACACAAAGTAGTCGTAATCAGCAAATCGATATTTTTGGTATAGCCCACTACTAGCCAGGGGCGTGTCCAGTGTTAGGCAAAAAATATGCAATACCCAGCCACTTGATATATTTTATTCTTTTTAATTCATAAATAATAGCATTGTCAGCTTTGCCAAGTTGTAGCTTTATACGAGTAAAATTATTGCATTTACTGTAGTCTAATTGCAACGACATAAATAAGCTATCGCTAGTTAAAAGACATCTTTGCATAGACTGTTGTTTCTGCTTCAGCCTATTGCTGAATTTTTGGCAAGAAATTTTTACTGAAAATGCAATGAATATTTGTACAAATTGTGCAAACGCATTTTTCACTAAATTATCTCTAAGTTATACTTTGGTCATATTCTATTTATCCTGAGCTCTGGTAATCAAGCTATAAGAAAAAATGTTAAACAAAAAACTTTAATTCTTCTACAAGAAGGTCGAATCATTTCAGTCTTGTTGCACAAAAATATTTTATATAAAATACAAGTATTGTTAATAACTATGTTCGTTTGATGAGAATGGCATACGTAAGCACCAATAGCTTTAAACATGTTATGGAAAAAGGAGATCTACAAGATGATGGTTTGAATGACACTATGGTGACTAACAGCCTCTTCGTTTTAAATGCTGAAATAATTTCTGTAGTGATAACGAACACGAAGGTAAAGAATAGTAAACAGCAACGTTTCTCGATCAACTCAATAAGAGCAGACATTCGTATTACTCACACACAAATAGATAAGTATAAAGTAGACAAAAATCATGGAGGGACGTTTTATATAGAAAGTGAAATAATGCATTTCGTAATGACCAACTGTATGATAAGTAATGGACGATCGAACAATTTCAATGGTGGATTTCTCTATAGTCATGCAAGTAATTTCAGTGTACATAATGAAAATTCTAATTTCAAAAACTTGGTGTGCGTTGGTTATTTTGGTGGCGTGATCTACGTATCGGGAAAAAATTGCAAATACATCTGTCACTGAAGAGATGAAAATACTCAATTCAAATTTTATATCTAACTCAGCTTTGTATGGAGGAATTATGTTTGTGTCATCAGAGTTCACCGTCTGGATTCATAACTCCACATTTATTTCAAATGTTGCGTCACAGGGCGCAGTGATATGGTCCTGAAACGTTTACATGCAGAAATATACATCGATCAATCCTTGTTTCGCAAGAACAATGCAAGTGTCGGTGGAAGCTTTAATGTTAGGAGTGGACTTGGAAATCATGGTCGGTTATTTTTAAATGTAAATAACTCAACTTTTTCAGTGAATAATGCCGAAAAGAGCGGAGGCATGTTTATTTTGGTATCAACAATCATTCGTTTGAAGTTCTCATATTTATTATTTGAGTACAATACTGCAGTTGAAGGTGACGGAGGGGTCTTTGTCAGTACTAGAAAACACAAAAGCCAATTCTTCTCAGTGACGTTGTTAGCCAATCACACAAAATTTATAGGAAACATAGCTTCGTGGAGTGGAGAAATATCTATTGGAGACGTTATTAGGTTTATGATTTGTTTGAGCAATGTCACATTTTCGCGTAAATCTGCATTGTACAAAGGCGGTGGGATTTACGCTGCAAATAAGGGAATTCAGCACAATTCAGCACAATTCAGCACTGTTTTTAATTTCAATAGAGCAAAAATCATGAGAAAAAAATGATTTTTTTTGAGCAAAATCATGTGAAATGTGAAGAATTTTTGAATGTAGACGGTGTTAACGACGAATTTCTTTGGAAGCATTCAGTTTTCGAATCAAATAATGCAAGTGATCCTGGTGGAGCACTTTATTTCCTTATTATCAATTCAACGATAAACATATTCAGCACAACATTCAAGAATAACACAAGCTCTTATGCTGGAAGTGCTGCATATCTAGATGTTAATCATGGAAGTACGATTCATGTTGATCAGCCAGTATTTCAACACAATATAGCACTTTCTAACACAAGCGGTGGTCTGGCAATAACTACTGCAAGCGATATTTTAGAAAATCATAGATGTAAGAAACACACGTTGCGCTTGTAGGATTACAAAAATTCTGCAAAAATAAAGCAAACAAAGTTTACTGAAAATTTAGCTCAATTTAGGTGGTGCAGTCTCCCTGGAAAACGGAATAATATGTTTCAATAATTGTCTCTTTATCAACAATTATGCCCATGATAGAGGTCATCTTATGGCTCAAACAGTTTAAATTTACACAACTGCTCTTTTTACAACACATTAGCTCACAATTCTATTTATACTGAAACTTTCGTACATACGTACAGTGAAGGTCCTTTTTCATTTTCCAAAATACTACTACATTACAAGGGATAAAGTCAGTTGATCCTTTGGTTTTGATTTCTAGTGGCGGGAAAGTGGATTTTGATAATATCACGTCATTGATTTGTACACGCTTAGATTGTACACAGTGTGCTCAAGGCACGTACAGCTTACAGCGTGGCAATACTACAGCGTTGATACCAGTTCATCCATTTTCTTATCTACCTTGTCCATTGTCCATATGGAGCCAAGTGCTTTACAACCATCAAATCAAAGCCAGACTTCTGGGGATATTTGAGCAATAAAAATATGCAATCTTTACAATTCACCAGGTGTCCTGATGATTATTGTTTTGGAGTTGTGCAAAAAACCACCAGCACGATGGCTACAACACATGCCAAGGAAAGCGTGAAGGTTGGATTTGCGGTGGTTGCTCTCCTGGTTAAAGCGAAAGTTTGTTCTCATTAGATTGTAAATTGACAGGAAAATGTTTCGATTATTGGTTTTGGGTTGTGTTTATTGTGATAACTTTGATCAGGGCATTGCTTTTTATACTTCAACCCGAGATTTTCTGTTTTTTCAACCTTCTGAAAAAACACTTGTTTTCGTTCATAACTAACAATCAAGAAATTGAAAATGAACCCACGAGTTCCGCAGGATTTCTTGATATTGTTTTCTATTTCTTTCAGGTTTCTTACTTACTGCAAACAGATACAAACATAGAACGACTTTTGAAAGTCCAAATAATTATTCCTGTTCAAAGATTTTTCAATTTTCAAGGAGGTCATTTCGGAGGTGTATGTCCAATACGCGGACTACCAGCAAGAGGAAAACATTTGTTTTATGTTGCACCTGTCTTTGCAGCTTTACTGGCCATATTCATTATCTGTGGTTTCCATATTTTTATAATTAAGGTCTTTAGTGCCGGCACTCCCAAAATCCAACGCTACTTGGGAGCAACAATGCATTTAATTCTGCTAGGATATAGTAGATTATATTAACATACTACATAGTATGCTACCAATGGTGGCAGTCACTGTTCATGATTGACGCTTATGTAGTAATTCCCTTCTTCTTGATGTTAGCTTTGGCTGCCGTGAAATTGCACAATGAAATGGTTTCAGCAAAACAATTCATTCTCGCTTTTGTTTCCCCCCTCCTTTTGCCATCTTTTGGTGTTTACAGTATCTTCTGCGAAGGTTGGGTATTTATAGAAGACCTGTAAACAGGACAGTAAAAAGCACTGAGTATACAGATACACTGAAATCCATCTTTCTCGCTCCATTTCGCAAGCCTGAAGAGGGAAAGTCAGGTGTTGTCTACTGGCAGAGCATTGCACGACGTTTTGTCTTGACATTTCATAGTTGTTTTATCACTGATCCCACTCTTCGACTCATGTGAATGGCCATCATCTGTGTGTTACTACATTATACATCTGCATTACTACATCATAACCAAGTGAAACCATTCCAAAACCCTCGTGCTAACAAAGCGGAAACCATTTCTCTACTAAGCCTCGTAGTACTGGCTTATGTACAAATATGTACAAATCAATTTACAGATTTTCCAAAGAAGATGTTAGTACACGATGGATTTTCTTACTTGAAGTATTTGAGATGATACTGTTAGGTGTCGTATCTGTAATATAGATCCTTTTGACTGCATCATTGATGGTACTTTTGATTATGAAGGTTGTCACCCACAGAAGAATGCATGTCGATGAAAGGATGAACATTGAGCTGTTGCCTTTGGAAAGTACGCATCGGTGAATAAAAAACGAGAAGATGACTTCGGATTTCTACAACGCAGTTATTGATTTGTACTTAATGATTTTACTATACTTAATGACTTAACTATGCTTAATGGGTCTGACAGTACTTAATGATTTGACTATACTTGCACTATAGCACTCTGCACTAGCACTATAGGCCGGGCACTCAACTTAGTTTTTAAATAATTGTACAGTAATAAATCATTGCAAATAGATTAAAAAATGTGTAATGATAAGTACTAATGATAAGTCATGATTAAAATATTAATGATGCATGCAAACTGCGCGTATGGGGAATGATGGTCTTTACGTATTTAAGGTGCCTACAAAAAGCTGCTCTCTAATGTTTACATTCAATAATGTTTACAAGTGTCACAATGCAGGTTTACAAATTGTCCTATTTAAAGTTTTTAAACTGCAATCAACCTCCACAGAATTACCAAACAATGTAGCTCACCTACGACGGCTGGGGCTCATAGCGGCATTGATAAAATGATCTTAGTAATTGAATACAAACACGGCGGCCATGACGTGACATATATAAACCAGCTATTCGGAGTTTTTTGGGCAACTACCAATGCCACTACACCTGTTTTTCATAATTCTGAAATTAAGCTTTTTGTTCGAGCAACTTTTAATCTTTTTTTTAGATGTTTCATTTTAAATCGTTATTTAAGCCATTAGAAAACTTTAATGACAGCTGATTAAGCAATCACACTGTTCATATGATAAATAAGTTTATAATTAATTCATCAGTACCAGTTGACGATCCAGGGTAGATAATACATCTAAAACTGCTCGAAAACCCCCCCCCAAAACTACAATAACTCTGTTGGTGAAAAATATACTATGGCCAAATTATTGCATATAATATTAATGTATTGCATATAATATCGATTTTGTCCTTTTTGGGACAGAAAATTGATGTCTTTTTTGTTTGATATATAACTATAGGTTTGATGGGAATTTTTAAGCTACGGCGAATTTTACGAAGAAGATTGAAAACCAAGCGTTCACCCTGTTTGCCTAGATATGGTATTCCAATGAAAATTTTACGAGAGTCATTGACAAAATTCCCAATATTGTATATGAATTTAAATGTCCTGGCTGTGGTCATACATACACTGGCAAAACTGAACGAAACCTACACACAAGACTAACCCAACATGCTACTAACTACAACAATTCTAGTGCTATCTCGCAACATTTACTCATTTGTCCAGACGTCAACTACATCTCACACCTTTTCCCACTTCCTGACGTTGACTCCGACTCCAATCTTACGCGTGTGCCATTTAATTCTTGTACTTTGATCCAAGTAACACAAAAATCTTATATCGCTGTAATAATAATAATCCTAATCAACTTCTCATCTTAGAAGCGCTTTTGATAAAACGCAATATGCCACAACTTAATAGTGGTCTCAACGTCTGTAAGAAGTTATCTCTATTTTAAATGTAAGTATACTGCCTAATCGTTGAGTCTTGTAGTTCTCTAATTACGTAACTGTCACTTCCGCTTGTAAATAATTATATAAAAGTTTCGCAGCCTGCATTGTAAACTATTAGTCTGATATCCCTGGAATAAAGACGAAATATTACACAATCTGTTGTCTAAAAATCTTGTATCATCTTGAATATCAAGAAAACGAGAACTCTGTTTTCGGAATTTGTTTTATTTTGATGTATCCTAGGAAGTACGATTTTCAAATTGCTAGATAATTTTAAAAGATAGATAACTTATATATACCTTTCTTATATCATTTTTTCTAAAAATTTTGCCAGTGAGCGCAACTGCCATTTATCAATTAGAATTACTCGATGTTGTCAAGAAAAAAGTAAATAAATGGTATAGAAGAGAGACGCAAATTTTCCAACTCTGCGCAGAGTAGCTAATAATTTGCAATGCGCAGATAAAAACTTAAAGTTGGTTAACCATTGCCGCAGAATACAATAACCATCAATTCTACGTTGATAGAGGGGACCATATTCAAATAAATTCTGCTATGCCTGGCTAATATCTTTTCAAAACTAGTTCACTTTAAAAGCAAGTCAGCCTGGCATAACAAAATGTATGAATATATGATCTACCCCAATCAAATTTGGATTTACGCACATGCAGAATACTTATACACAAAAGGTGCCATGGAATGGAGGTAGCTACGTCCAATTATCTATGAGAAAAATTGCTACACCATTTAATTTTTTAACCAATCATTGTAAGAAATAGTCGCTATTTCCTCTCTCCCATAGACACATTCAAAATGAAAGACATCTTTTCCTAGACTGACCGAGTAGAGAATTTGTAGCTTCTCATGGACTCAGACAAGAACAACTACATTTGATGAGTTTTTATCGTTTTAGTATCACGTGCTATTTCCCAACAAATTTCACTTCGATGCAATTCAATTGTTACACTCTGGTTTCGCGTTCAGCTGCTATATATAGATCATAAATGGTAACTTTCTTGAGTTGTTTTTTTAAAATTGACTGAGAGTGATCGGAAATATTCTTTGGAATGCTGCAAATGTCTTGCTTGACAATCGATGTTTCATTTCCAGCTGTTTTTCTTTCCCTAATGTGAATGCCCATTCCTATAATGATGGCGGATAGAATTCCGCATGCGGATAAAATATAGAGGACAACACGAAAGTCACCTGTGGCATCGTACAACTGACCTGTAAAAATGAAAATATTGTTTGGTGATTGGAGTACATGGAACTAAAATCTAGTGATAGGACGTCTAGATTTTGGGTTAAACCAGCATTAAAGCCGATGAAATAGAACACGAGAAAAGCTATCAAAAATATCCAGAGGCGATCATGATTTCTACCAAATACTCGATACATGCAGATAATATTTAAAAACGGTTTGTTCTAGCTATTTGTACAACTAGCACAAGCTTGCGTGCATTCAGGGGAGTACGAAGCGGAGGAGGCAGACTTACGATACTCTCCCTTTTTTCCAGCAAAAACAGTCGGTAATTTTTAACCTTATGCTATCAAGAAAAGCTTTTCATCCAATAGCCTGCACGAGGAAGGTCATAAGGCTTTTTAATTTCACTCTTACACTCTTGCTTATAAATTATGATTTCCAAAATGATGAAAAAGTTTTGTCAAAAAATCATAAGCTTCTTTGGTCAAAAAATTAACCCCCTTACTTTAATACTACTTGTCAACATATCACGCACGCCCAAGTGAGCAATTGTTCAAGCCTTTCTTAACAACCATGATGAAGACTCATAGCTTTGAGTTTTAGATTTGATAAAAATATTTGCCGCAATGCATGCAAGTTTGTTTGTAAAATTTTTGGGAACTATAAATACGAGCCATCATACAATTTTTATTATCGAAATGGATATCGAAACAATACCGTGGTTAAATTATTAAAATTTGTTAAGTGCTTGCGGAACTAACTCCGCTAGCAAGTTTGAAATCAACTTCAATTCTACTAAATGCTATTTGATAGGGTAACTGAGCCAGCAAACATTGCTCCATCATTGCATGGAAATGAAACGCGACACGGCTCAGGAATACACAAGAAGCCGAGAGTTGAAACATCTTATATGCAGACGTTGTACAAATCCTTACCCATCGACGAAGGTCCTGTAAAAAACGCTACACCTACTAACAAAACAACAAGCGAAAATCCGTAGTCAGCATTCGCTCCTCCAGCTAGTTCGTGCATCATTAAGGGATTAAGCACCCAGAACATTCCTTCCAAAAGACCCGTAATAGCCATGAATAGTATCATAAGAGGCAGATATCGCGTGAGGGAGCATAGAGCACAAGCTAGGCCAAAAATAGCGACGATTGCGCAGGCAATGTGAACGCTAACACGGCGTCTCAAAGAAAAATCTCCGATATACCCCATCGTGAGTCGTCCCGCTAGTGAACCAATACCACGCGCGACCATCAGCCATTTGGATTGTGATAGAGCATAGCCGAGAGATTTAGCATAAGCCACCTGAAAGACGTAAGATCAGTCGTTAATGAACTTTCCTAGCTAGTTTTATAAATACAGCTTCACTTTGACGAAGTGAATGAAGTCTTACTAAACTGTATAATTGTTGCATTATTTTTAGAAGAAGTGCTGCAGTCAGTGGTAGATTTATGGAGGAAGGGGCACAGGGGAGCTCACTTCTGTAAGCAAGGTTCACAGGGGTACATAGAGGGGTTGAAAATTGAAAAAATTAAATTAAAATCCATCCTATTGTTAAAAGAAAAAGCCTTAATTGCCTATATCATTGAAGTTTAATGACCGTCATTGATATCATTTTGTTGACCACAAGGAGAACTAGTATCCATTTTTAAATAATGATTAGCATAATAAATAATTGGTTTCCGATCGCTGAACTTAAGATGACCACTAAGCCAAGCACCACGCTAAAAAATCCCTGCTGGATCCACCACTGGTTGCCACATGGCAACTAAAAGAAAACCACGGGAAATACAGAGATAGAAAAGACATGGCTGTTAAAGAGTTAAGAAGTTGAAAGTTACTACAGCAGGTGAAGAGATATGCATATTACGAAAGTATGGTTGCACCTACCATGAACATTGCTGGCACCAAAACTGCAAACAAATATGGCATGCAGCCAATTAAAATTAACTGCAATCCACGATCACGAAGCAACGCATCTTTAAAATCAAATTTTTCTTCGCATGCTTGAGGAAGCACCTCCTTTCCTTTTTTTTCGGGTTCGTCAGGTACCGCATTGCCTTCCCTATGTTCTGGATGGTCTGTCCGAAAGAACATCGAATATAAGATAATTAATGGTCCCACCGAAGAGAAACAATAAAAAAGTTTTTGCCAGCCTATCTCGACGACTAATATTGGAACCATAAAATTGAATAATATAGAAGCAGCAGCAATACTTGACAAGCGGATGCCAGTTGCCAGACCAAGGTGCTTGTCGAAAAATTCTGGTAAAATAGCGATAGACAGGCAGTCAACGCAGCCTATACCAAAACCAACTCCTAAACTGTAGGTGAAGTACACATAGTTCACTGAAGGCATGAAAGGCGTCACGATGTAACCGGTTGTAATTAAAATTCCCGAACCGAAAATCAAAACTTGAAATCCTAAACGACGACTAAGAAAAACGGCAACAGGAAATGCAACACATAACAGAGCAAAGGTTATAGAACCCAACCAGCCTGTATAAAAAAGAAAGGTTTTATGCAATGGTAACAATATATATGTATCTCTAAGGCATTTGCATGACAAGATATCAGCTACTGACAAAAATTAATACAATTTATTGAACTAAAATACATGGAACGCTACCTGTAATAAAAAAGTTTAATAATTTTTTAAAGCCAAAACTTAAGCCAGGATACACGCGAGGTTACACCCAGATACGTGTGTGTAGTGTTTCGAGATTCTCTCGCAAGGTGACAATGGATTGAACTGCTGCTTTTTTGAAAAGAAAACCAACAAGAAGTTGGTGCTCATTGCAAAAAAAGTCGAAAATATATTTTCTTTCGTTTTTCGTTTTGTCGCTGTGTTGGCATTTGATCATAAAGTAGGTAGCGTCACATGTATTTTGATGATACAATCAATGATAAAATTAGACAAATAAACAAAAAAGGTGCGCTTTGCGAACGTTGATTAGCTCACAGTCTTCTATGGATGAACAAAGTGGGGTGTGAAGGGACAAAGATCAATACCCAGGCTACTCAACCCATGACTAATTTCATAAAACCAGAAACGTCAAAAGGAGGGAAAAAGACTGAGTATTCCTGTTTATTCGTAGAGGTTTTTTCCATTGATGAAACAGGTGCTGAAATATTCTCATTGAGATCGAGAAAATATACAGGTTAGACAATGAGAACTTCAACTTATTTCATAATAGTGTACAGTTCCACTTTCCTGTACACTATTAGCTACAAAAAATTGGGTTGAGTTTAACACTTTCCTTTTTGACTCATACCAGAGTACGTCGGTTAGCCTTCATTACATTGGTTCACATATAAATTCAAAATACCATAAAAGCAACAATTTTTGTTTACAATTTTTGAAGAATGTCCTATCGCCTTTAACTAACCAAGTTAGAGTTTGAATCTGAGATACATGCGCCATAATGATCCTGAGGTAGTCGGGGCAAACGTGGATTACTTCTTTACAATTCTGCACAATTTAAAAAATGTGTGTCAACCACTGCGACACACTGAATGCACAAAACGTCAAATGCCGCACTGTCATTCGGGTTATGGATACGCACTCGCATCACAATTGTCCAACCTGAGCAAGGCTGGATCAATTCACAATCTCACAGTCTAATGAGCTTTTGCTGCCGTTTTTTTGGAAAATTTTTCAACATTCAAGACTATTAATCTAATATTTGCTTCATGTAACTGAAACTGGATCAAATTATTACTACTTTTTGACAGGCAGCCGTGTTTTATTTGATCCCCTGAAGTCGATACGTTCGTTAAATTTCATATCATCATATAATTCGAGAGTGTAAGGATTACCTATTTTTGCGTTGGTCTCGTCAAAATACTCCATGAAGACAACCACAAGCACGGTAAAAGATTCTATGGTTCCACTAGTTAGAAACATGACAAAGCATGACACAGCCAAGAAAATCCATGACGGTTTGCCGTCTTTTACACGACCAGAAAGCCTCCCAATTTTCATGGCGCGTCTATATGAAAAAACAAAATGATTACATAAACGCATTGATCTTTCTAAGCGTCTTTAAGCGGAAGATGTTTTGCATTCTGGGGCTGAATAACAAAATTGTTTGGTAGGGGCGTGGCATTTTGACATTTGTAATTGTAGTTATCGAACTCACAAATAATATAGTTTTTTGCTTTTTTCGCTTCGGTCCCAGACTAGTGAAAAAGCTATCTATTTTAGAGTGCGCCATATTGCCATTTCATTTACGCCATGTTCTAATAACAAATTTGGCGCGATTTCTTCCTAGCATTAACTACCAGTACTTCAAGTAAATGAAAGTCTATAGGAGAAGCAAGCTTTCAAAATGGCTGTCAGTAATTAAGAGTCCATCTATGGACGACACCTGAGTAACGTGTACAGGGAGGCACGTATTCAGCACATAGTTTTAAAACTTGTTTAGGAAACATGAAATTATAAATAGAAGAAGCTAGTGGGTAATACGTAGTGTGAAGGGCCTGCAGATTTTCGCCCGAACCAGGTTATCGCACTCCGGCACTTGTTGAAATACTATCAGATTCAAGCAAGTTTTAGCGCGTTTTAGAATTGCTTTTTTGTCGAGGCATGAAAGTAAATCATTATAAAGTCGATTGATATATTTATTGTTCTAAATGGGTACAAGAGCCGAATCCGTAATGCTTTTTTTCACACAATTACTCGGTACGAGAAAAGGCAGAAAACGAAAATTATTGATCTTTCACTCTACCACTTTCACGACGTCAAGATGTGGAAAGTTCTTGAACGATGTCGATGTTTCCCATGATTCTGATTGGAGTCATTAAAAAGCATTTTAGAAGAGAAGAGGAGAAAGACGGGTCCAATGGAAGAGGAAAAACTACTGATGAAGAGCATGAAAACTGCTTATGTAAAAAGAGTTCTGCTTAGTATCATCGCCATGCCTGATCGAAGGAGTCAAAGCTGCTATTCATTGCGCTGGGATCGACCGGAAGACGTGAAACAGCTGAAACAAAATATTTACTGTGAAACAAGAAAAAGCAGAAAGGAAGCAACTATTGAAATTTTTGACGATGCGAAATTCAAACACCACAAACAATCTTCCAACGTGAGTATCATCGAGATCTCAAAGGGAATCTGTCAAATAGATCGATTTTGTGGAAAAGACGATGTCTTCTGCGGTAACTGTACCGTCGAAAAGACGATGCCTTCAGTAGTAAATAAAGATTGGAAAGGACGATGGAAAAGATGATGCCTTCTGCTGCATGGAAAGTCGTTAGAAAAGACGACGTAAAGGCAATGGAAAAGATGATGGAAAAGACGATGCCGTCTGCGGTAACTTCCGTGGAAAAGACGATGCCTTCTGCGGTAACGTATACCTGATTACAAGTTCATACAAGTTTTCGACGATGCCACGAGTCAAAGAGTTTTTGCTGTAGTTTAATTAAGGGGTGTGCAAATAATAATCAGAGACACAAATTGTTAACACAGCAATGTCCTTATTAGTAAAATGAAGGCTTACTATTTCAAAAGTGGAATTTATCTCCCGACTCAGGGCGGTAAATATTGCTGGGGAACGTGATAAAGGAAGAGAAAGAAAAACGAGTTACCGAGCAACACTGCTTTAGCTAGACAGAGGTCAGAGCGCAATCATTTTTAACATGCCAACGTGGTAATGCCAACCACTCGATGCCAACCATGTCCAATTCACATCAATAATAATTACTTATTAAAATATTGAATAAATAATTTCTTAAGGTAACTGCTTGTTACAGATTCGTAGATCATTCAATTTCTACCATTTGTGTATAGTTAAAGTGTAGTCAAACGGATACTTTATAAGCAACCTGTCCAACGATAAATTTAGATATATATACAACGTAAATGTATAAGAACAGTCCGATTTTTTCAAGTTATGCCGACATTCATGCAGCCGAGTGCTGTTCAAAAATAAAACACAAAAGACATGCAACTAAAGAGATTACAATGCAGACCAACGCTTTTTGTCGCCTTTATTGTCCCGGTGCTGTTGCCGATTTGAAGGCCTTTTGCACTTGGAAACACAATTTAAATTTCATGAGAGAGCAAGAATTTTTAGAAGCTCCTGCAGAATAACAGCGATTTTGTCATTATTACCATTTCGTGGTCTATTTGCCAATACATTTTAATCTCGCTATGTAAATCAATTGAGAACGAATACATGCACTAATTGTGATCGACCAAGAGCCAGTTGTACTAGATTTGTGCTATTTTCAACGAGATACTTTTTAGATGGTTAAAGATTTGATTCACTTGAAGTTATGTAAACATAAAGTGATTTTTAAGCCGATCGCATATCAATTTTTAGCACGGGCTTATATTGCTGAATTTATCACATGATTTCCATCTCTAAATATGTCTTTTGATATTATGAGCATGTTAGTAAAAATAAGCATGATAATTGCGTGCCAAAATGTGTTTAGATGAAATCAAAATGAACTCGCCTTGCTCTTTTGTCGTAGTCAGCACTCCGTGTTCGCCATATTGAAGATATGAAAGTGCCGCGCAGTTGCGTGCGTTTACACTCTCGTGCCTCGTATGATTTAAAATGAATGCATGTGATTGCCGCCGACTGCAATATCCAAGAAAATATATCTATTCACAGCATGCAACAACTTACTATATATTCTCAAAATGCAATAGACTGCAGACAAGATACGTATTTTTGTTTGACGACAACGTGTTAGTTATTGCGGTCATAGGATTGAAAATTTCGCACATCGTAAAGTTTTGCTCCTTCACGTGCAATGAACGCTTGCGTGAATTTTGAATGACTCGGACGGGAAAAGTGAACGAGCAGATATATTCCAAAGCGAAGTAGACGGTTCGGTCGAATGCACTTAGACAAAGGGTCTACAGGAACAAGGTCACTACCACACCAAACAAGCCTTTCAGAACATATATAAATTCTATAATACGCAACAACCGCAGCAACCTGGCAAAAACTGAGGATGCCAGTTTAAATTGGCCTTGTGCAAAACAGATAACCTTTTCACAATGTTATAGAATCATGCTAAAGGGTTCAATTACAACAAATAACTGATCTCACCACCGGCATGCCATATTTAAAATAAACGTACCGAGCGTAATTCTGTACTTTGCGAGTGTAGTCTGCGATGTCACATAAAAGAATGCTCTTCGACTACGTTCAATATGTAGCTGGAAATTGCAAATGCATCTTCCGTTATTTGCTTTTGAAGAGCGGTCAATACTTGATCATTTATGGAGAGTCGACGAGAATGAAAACTGGAGACTTGATTAAAAATTCACTTGCGAAATATAATTTATGTTAAATTAAATTTGCACCCTAAACGTAATTTGACTCGCGCCAACATCTTGGACAGTTTACCTCTTTCGCTTCACATCTCAGTCATTGCCACAATACTCTGCTCGTTAGACCTAGTTGGAGGTCTCGCACCACCAATAACAAAAAAAGCCGCGCGACGCGACTTTTGTCGACCTTTGTCTTCCGTATTCTGAAAGCTCACTTTCGCACTTACAGACTAATGCTTCGAAATCACCACATATTTACCCACTGAAGGTATGCGCTGATTGTTTGATTTGAAATATTTTAGCAAAAATCTCGCGCTGGATGGAGAAACGAGTTTGCAATTAATTTTTGGGAACGCGATTCCTGCGTCGGCGAGTGTGAGTGAGCTGTGTGAATATAAAGGCGTTGGTAAAGTGGGCTGGAAAAACTGCGGAGCGTTAAATCGCTGTATTGTTTTTTCAAATGGATAATTTGTTTGTGTCGAGGTTTATTTTCGTGCTGTCGGCAAGGGGGAGGGGAGCGATTCCCTCACCCCAATTATATTTTGAACATTCAAGATCATTTGTACGAAGTATAAACAAGTATAATAACTTAATAAGAACAGAATCAACCTTGTGCCCCCCCCCTGCAGGCACAACTGGTTTCTTTCACCTCTGAGAAATTCCGACAAAGCAGGTGATTTTTGTTGGAGGGCTGGTTTGGGTTTTTCGTTTTCAAATGCCAAAAATCGCATCAACTATGCGTTATTTTGAAGTTGCAAATATTATATTAAGTAACACGCATAATTCTCGAGGATGATAAAAAAAACAGCAAATAAAAAAGCTTCATATTTTAATCCCGTGATTTAGAAGCTGAGCGTTCGCGTACGCATATGTTAGATGAATCACGGAAAGCCATCTACATATTTGATTTCCACAAAACATTAATATCAAACCTGGGCGCTCATAAATTTAGCGACGTTAATTTAACTGTTCAGTTTTATTTTAAAGCACCATGTATATGCATCTCTCAGACAAGAGAGGTCCTCAATTGCGACATAAAAATATGCATAACACAGCATAAGCATAAATGTCCTCACTTGCTATAAACACAGAAATAGCAATAATCAAGCACTGAAATATGAGACACTGCTACCAAAACCATTGGACAAGATACAAAACCTTTGGACAGGAAGTGAAACCTTTGGACAAGATGTGAAACCAATGGACAAGATACGACACCTTTGGACAAGATGCAAAATCTTTGACAAGGTGTAAAACCAATGGACAATATGTGAAACCAATGGACAAGATGTGAAAAAATGGACTAGATGTGACACCAATGGACAAAGTGTGAAACCAATGGATAAGACGTGAAAGCAATGGACATGATATGACATCATTTGACAAAAAATTTCCGCATTGATCAAACAACAGGTCATACTACCAACAAATTGAAAATAATTTCTGTTAAAAAGTGACTTTTGTAACGTGAAATGACGACATAACCTCTGCTGTAAAAATAAGCTGAAAGCACTATTATGGAGGGACAATGATGAGGAGGGGAGAGAGATAAAGTAAAGTCAGAACAGTATAAACAGCATCATATGAACCTCAAATACAAATAACCATGTTCACATTATTGCTACAACACCACTATTTAATGATCTATTCATACAGATTATTTTTATATACATTTTGTTTGTAAAAACCTCCTCAATACCAAATTTCACGATGAGTTATGTTTACATTTGTCGCAAAAGACTACAAATCATGAGCGCCAATTCATTCAAATACCCATAAGAATGAATATCAGGGTCATGCTTTGCGCGCCTCATACTTATGTTTACATACGGGAAGTTAATGTTGTGTGAAGAGTGTAATTATCAAAATTAGACTGGTTATGTTTTATCTGGGGGAGTTTCAGATATATCAATTCAATGTCGCGTGCAACTTATTCTTTAATAATTTTCCCTTGCATCGTGATTCATAAACTAAGGTGCGTGCTTCTGTCTTGTCCATTTACGTCATTGAACGTTTTGCAAAATATACGTAGTGTCCCATGCAAGCTACATAAACCAGTACATTTACAACAGGTAGTCATAATTTACGGGGATTTTTTGAGTAGCAAAAGTTTGAAAGATTAAGCAATACTATTACTTCGAAATTCATGTTTTATTTTCTATTGCACTCCTGATATTCGAAAGCCGCTATTTTTGAGGTCCCTTAAAACGGTCAACCTAGCGAGCAAAGCATTACCCTGTTACTCAATCACGAAGCGTCGAATAAAATCTACGTAAATAACTAAACAATAATACGTTTCAAGTCTCAACATTGCACATCGTAAAATCATGATATCACCGTACATTTAAATAGTACAATTTCAACGCGTGATAAAAATACTACAACGGTAAAATCGAAGATTCTCTGGAATTCAGTTTCCTCGATGATACCAGATTATGTGGCAAGACCGAGCAGAAAACCACCAGCAAAACCACTAGCGACGACAATGTTCTTTTGCACAACTTGGCCACCCTTGGAAAAAATTAAAGCTTGAGATTCTTGTAACAGTTTTCTTTAATTTCAAGAAAATCAAACTTTTTATGATGGGCAAAAAATTATGAAATGAAAAAGCGTTACAGCGCTGAAGTCACAACATCGGTCGTCCACAAGTAACTTTTTTTGGTATATACTATGCACTTCACTTAAAAATGATTTTAAAAAATTGTGTAGAAATACGACTTAAGATTGCTGTTTAAAGTTTACAAGATTATGACATCTTGAATGGTTTTCATTCCACACACCAAAATTATAGCTCACATAGCAATGTTAGTTAGAATGATTTGGAAAGTTGTGTAAGCAAGGCTGATAAATGAAGTGGGAAAAGGCAACCAACAGCCTTGATTTATGCCAGGAAGTAGCACAAGTGATGCAATTTTCGGGTAACGAAAGCTCATAGAACAGTGGAAAACAAAGGACAAAAAACATTGCTTGCGTATTCTTTAACATAGTAAAGGCTTATGACAGAGTACCACGAGTCAATGCTTGTGGCTAGCTGGAGTTTGAGAAAGATATGCGAGAGTAGTGAAAAGACATGTACAAAGATGAAAAAACAACAGTCATATAAGCGACTGTGATGTTGAACGAATTTGAAGAAGTGTAGGACTGCGCTTAGTCCGCTCAGCACTTAGTCCTTTTTTATTTGTTAAAAAGTGAAAGGGAAAATTTATCAAAGTGTTGTTGGACCAGCAATGATGGCGCTTGTAGTGACTTGAAAGGACAAAATCAGGAATGAGAACATTCGAGGCACAGCAAAAATTACAAGGATTGGAGAAAATTGAACGAGGCCTGGTGTACGGTGGCTTGGACACGTATGTAACGAGGAGAGGAGAGGGTCATTTGGGGAAACGCATGCTGAAGATGGCAGTGCAATGGTAGAGAAAAAAGGAAAGCCATGTAAGAGATCGATGGTGAACATGGGGGTGATCTAGAGTATGTATGGGTGAATCTTATTGGAGAGAAAACCCACTGTGGCACCCCCGAGTAAGGGAACACTCGAAAGGAAAAGAAGAAGAAATCAGTAAGGTAGCCGTATGTTACATAGATGGTGCTTGTTTCAATCTCACGATTTCGACGCAAATAAGAACCATATCCATCAATTTTCATTATGCATTGTAGCTACGTACATATCTAGCCGTAAAATATAAAAAGCATACCTTCAACAGAAGGTTTTTGCCTTTGGTGTTACTCCTACGAAATGATGCGATTTCTCCAACTTTTTTTAGACGCTAAAGTCATAACGATAGATGCTAAAGTCACAGCAATCGTTCATAGCAATATATATACGCGAGTGCTCGAGTGTAGTGTAGTCCCATTAAAAATAGATGGTGCACATTTCGATCACCAGCAAATACAAGCCATATCTATCTATTTTCATTATGCATAGTCTATAAAACATCATACAGCATACCTTCAACAGAAAGTTTTTGGCTCTGTTCTCACTGCTACGAAATGACGTGTATTCTTCAACTTTTTTGGACATGGACCGAGACACTTTTCCCACATCCTTGTTAATTTTTTTCCAGTTTATAGTCACATAACCAGACTGCGAGGTAATCTACAGCAAAAGATGACATCGTTGATCTAACAATAAAAAAACAACTGGCCTTGTTGAATTTTCACGTCACTGGTCCAAATCGTTTTCATTTCGTTTTTACAAATGGCCAAAAGCAAAGCAGTGACAATTATGTTTTTTGGTTGGTGGCAAATTATGTCTGGTGGGACCAGATTGATGCCATTAGCAAAAAAGTTAGCCAACGACTTACAGTTCTTCGTTGCATTAAGCACTTGCTGCCTTTACATGATCGTTTGGCGATACATAACAGTATTACAGTATTTTACCGTTATATTGATTACGGTGATGTCGTATGGGCAGAGAAGAAAAATAAATTTGACTGCATAATATCCAAGAATTATACTAGATCTTCCAATATTCTTTCTGGTAGCTACCGAAGCCCTTGCACAGCTAAACTGGGTGCTTCTATCCGAACGTCGATGCCGACATCGTTGTTTTGGTATTTATAAATAAGTATATAAATTATCATATCAACTTAGTACAAAACGTTGAAATTCACTCCCACAATACCCACTGTCGTCAAGATATACATCTTCCAGTCGTTGATTGGAATTAAATAACCTTAATTTAGACCAAAGGCAATCGAACAATTTGACTTCTTTTAAGAAGTACGTATATAATGCTATCTTAGCTGATGAAATAATATTTGAATCTTTATATATATGTTTTTTATCCTATCTTATAATAATATTTTAGTTATATTTTTCACTTCATTATTCACCTATACTAAGGTATTATAATTTTGTTTTTTATCTTAACACTTAAATAATCATAACCTTAGGACCCGCTTGAAAATCACCTTGTTGTGAGTGTAGCTTCCAACTAAAATATTGTAACAACAACAATAATAATTTTCCATGGTTTCTAGTAAATATTGACTCAGTGAGCGAACAAAATTAGCGTGCGCATACTCAAATATTTAATAAAGTGAAAAGTAAAAATATAATATAATAGCTTCGCATCCCAAATCCTAATGTGTCGATGTGTTCATAACACCTCAACTGCAATAATATACTTAAATTACAATATTCTCTAATCAATGTCCTGAATGGGGGAAATTTGCCACTCATTAAAAGTTTCCAATTGAATTTCCAATTAAAAGAATGACGATTAAATAAACGAGTAATATTGGTGTTGGAAAACTCCTCTAAGATTTCCAGTTGCTGGTTCAATAAGACTCTGGGGACCGTAACTTTCAACACATTTATCGAACATATTCACAAAGTTTTGCTACAAAAATCTACTTCATCCAATTATTTCCATCTATTGTAATTGTTTTGTGGTGCATGAAGCAAGTTGTTTTGTGCAAAGATGACATCAATCCCTAACTGCATGTGTGATCTGGAAATCATACTACACAAAACGGAACATACACCTAAAATTTCTCCACGCAAAACTGTTCTCTACAATCGCTCTTATTTACATATTTCTCTCCAAGTCATGCTATCAAATAACACAAAAACCCTAAATGCATCTATAATCAGTGGTGTAAAAGTGGGGGGCGCTTGGGGGAGGAGCCCCCCTTCTACTTTTGGAATTGGTAATTTTAAAAGGGCACTATTAACAAAAACGTCAAGAGAGCCCCCCTGATAAATTTAGTTCTACAGCACTGTCTATACTCACCAGATGGATCAATCAATTTACCCACAACAGACACGTAATTTAATCTTATTCACACGTTTTTGTGATTTCGCCATACCTGTAAAACTAACAAACCACTTCCAACAGCGAGAGCGGTCAGTTTTCCAATCTTCTTAAATATGCTTCCAACTAACCTAAGGAACAAGAAAAAACGGTCATGCACAATGCACAATGTTTAACTTTTAGAAAATGCTATGCAATCTTTAATCTGAAGCTTGAAGGAAAAAACTTAATCATACTCAACTTATAAATTACGTCGTAAATAGTCATCCAATATCGGAACTTAATGTTCAAACGTTAATAAGACCTAACTACTTATGTCTTTATAACTTACAATATAAATTTAAGCTTAAACCTAACCCTGACTCTAATCCAAACCAAGATTCAAAGACATTATTTAATGAGGCTAAGTACGCACATACTGCCTCATAAGACCTTGATAGGTCTAGTTTCTTGGTATGCCAAAAAAATTTATTTACTGTGAATTCAAACAATGTGCATGAACTAGGATACAACTTACTCCAGCGGATAATGCAATCCAATAACTCAAAACATAAAATGCTTGGAAATAGAGGGTTGACTGTAGGGAATTTAAGGTAAATATTGTTCAAAGTGATATATGAAGTAAACATAAAGATTAATTACAAAAAAACAATAAAACATGTGCACTGATTCGTCTATAATTGCATTAGCCTGGGTAAGCAGATCTGAGCTCAATCAATTAAGCCAATACATATCAGAGGAAACACTAAAACATCTATTTTGAATTTCTCTGTTTCGCTTTATTGTTATTTTATAAAAAAATGAAAGATTTTTTTGTGATTGCACTGGCTTATGCAAACCTCCGAAGTTAGTGAGAAGCTTTGAGCACAAGCAGGTGCAGGTGGTCTTACCTTGTTTATTCAAGGTATTGCACTGATCTGCTCTTGAATTCTCTCAAACCTCTCATTGGTTTGCATAAGCTGTGCAAACACAAAAAACATCTTTTATTGTTAAAGTGTTAGCATAAAGTTTACAAGTGAAAATTAATCATAATAAAATAAAAAATAACTGTTCTCATATGCAAATAGTTATGTATAAAAAAACCTTTTCCTTCATGCAAAGTTATTTAAGTGCTTAGAAGAGTAAATTTATAAGTATGCACTTTTGACGTCAATGCTACTATGTAAAAGACATATAGCAAAGGATTTTAGAAGAATTTTAAAAGCAAAACTAAAGATTGTGTCCCATGCAAAAAGACTACACAAAGAATTTTTTTCCACCAGAAAAATCTCCAAATTTGCAAAACAACTACATCCAAGTGATCATTTGGTTACTGAAAGATTCTTGTCATAAAAAATTTGAATGTGTCTATGTTTTTGAATATGTTTTTGATATTAATATAAAAACAATACATGATATCAAGTTCTATTACCATCCTGAGATTCCACCAACACCAAGTTGCTGGTAAACAGGACGTCGGGAGAGATCAAGATGAGCAAATTGCTGAGAAGCTATGTCCCAGTAAGTTCTATCTCGCCCTCGAAGCCTTTCGATAACCTCAAAACCATCAACTGAATCCTCTTCTTCCTGTTCATTTTCATCTAGATTGTAAATGGAATAAGGAAAAGATGATTGTTGAGAATGTCTGTCTTTCAAGCTAAACAATGAATAGTAGTTGCAGAAGCCATAAACTGTTTTTGTTTTATAGACAAATCATTGATTTTAACTACATGTCACAATCCGCCTAAGTAGTTTACATTATTCGTATAAAAATTAATCTTAAATTGTAATGTCTTGTATTGTAATGTAGCTTTTAAAATAAGGCTAAAATAAGGCTTCATACAAACTATACAAAACGATGCACTTTAGACTACACATGTATTTGAAGATACATAGTCAAAATGTTGATGGTTATAACAAATTTATTCTGGGTGGTCACTTTGACAGGCGAAAAAATGTAATGCGAAATTAGCTTTTACATAAAAATGTATAGTTTTTCGAAACGACCGTAAAATTGCAGGCGCAACTGAACTAACTACTAAACAGTAATGAATTACTAAATGAAAATGTGTTTTGCAGAACGTCAACAATGTCACAGTATAGTGAAAATTTGCAAGTCATCAATTTACTTTGTATACTAATAGCATTCTATTATTTCATTAATACAGGCACAAATTCTTCATACAATGCTACGTACTTTTCTCATATTCTTCTGATGACATCTTTCGTCGAGTAGCTTAACAACATGAATTATCAACAGAACATAAATAAAGCAACCAGAGAACAAGAACAAAATTCACTTTGCCACAAAGGTTTCGTCATAAAACTAAATGGGAATATATGAGAAAATCTGTTAGACTCGGAAATCGGAAATCCCCGTGTTATGATCGTTTTGATGAAGGAAGCATCGCCATCGCTAAGATATGTGGGAAGGCATTTTTGTTTTGTTACCTAGTTATAAAGTTGTAAACATGTTTTGTAGTTATTACTATATCCTTTGTCGAAATTCTAGTCATTTTTAGCCGCTTAATATCATTTTCACGTGCATGTTGGTTTCGATATGACTTATGCAATGATATAAGTTTGCATTATCTTAATATTTCAACCAATTCTCGTTAGTAGCATTGGAAGAAGTGCACTATGAGTAAACAATTGAAGTACATCGTTGACAATCTCAACCAAAAGCCATTCAACAAGAACTTGAACTTGATAAGGTATGTATTTCTTTTTATTCCAACCACCTTTTTTGTCTCCAGCATGCAGTATTTTGTTATATATAGTCAAATTAAAAGGTTTGGTGTGTTAAAGTTAAATCAACATAGTGAGTCTTCCAGACTATTGTCCACAAATGCCTGGCTAAACAATGAAAACTTTAGGTCAGGGACATACATATGGCATTCTAACCAAAATTAAAATGTCTGTTTTGGGGAACTGGGAAGACTTGGAAATGGCTTTTGTATCTTTTGTATCTTGTAGCTTTTGTATCTTCTGTATCTGTTATAAATTTTAACTTTCTAATAGAATGAGTAGAGCATACACCATACTGCTTTTTGAGTTTGTTTTTCATCTTTCACTTCTTTCCTTTCTTCATAATTCAGCACATAAACCATAATTTTTGTTTTCTAATTTTTGATTTGCAAGGCTATTCCATGTATGCATCTTTTTTGAGAAATTTACGTAACATGAAATCCCTAATTTACTGCTGACTGCAATAGCATACAGATTGCATCCCCAAAAGATATATAGAGCCTTGTGAGTGAGAAAGTCCACATAAGTCAAATTTATTGCTTAAAGTTGAGTGCTTCACTGAATTATTTAATAATTCTGTCCTATTTTTCTTTCTAGCTTTGACTCTTTAAACCCGCTGACTTTGCTTCAAGTTCTGAATGATGTGTTTGCTGAAGTCGATTCACAGGTCTGTATTTTTGTTTTGTCGTTTCTGAACATAAAATAAAACACACATAGCATAGTTATAAATAAGTTTTAGGACAGTTGTGGGTTTTTTACTCTGGCATGTCTATATACATTCAACCCATTAGGAGGTTGGAGGGATTGGGAAACAGGCTTCCCAAGAAAGATGTACAATCCGTGCATTGTACCTCATAACATTCTCTTCTTGTCCCACCAGAACTTAATTGATAGATCTTGAAAAGCTCTATCAATTATTGGATTATTTTTATGGCACTAGGGCTTTTGAGGATTAGAGGAATTCTCTGATATCTTATTAAGGACGGGTAGTGGTAAAAATTTAGCATTCAACTTGCCATCATTCAAAAGTAGCTTTCATTTTCAGCACAAGTTGGACATTCGCAGTGAAGATCCTGAGTCTATGGTTGTTCGCATGTTGACATTTCTCCGCGTTCTCAAATACAAGCCAACATCAAACATAGACAATCCGTACGTGAAAGTCAAAAACTTTTTTTTAAACCAAATAATGCTGAAAGCATAGATACGTTTTGTCTTTTGTACATTTAGCATCATGGATTGATGACTTTTTGTCATTTTCACATCGAATTTTAGCTTCTTAATATCGTCACGTTATTAACTTCTATGACACAATACGTAAGTCATTCTTGGGAGTTTTCAGAAAAAGGGAAAAGAATTAATATCATTTTAAAAAAGTCAAACTTTTTGTGGACTATGTGGTATATTGAACATTTTTTGAATAGTTTTGATTGGTCGATTGACTTCTGCAAAAATACAGAAAAACCATGGACAAAATAGTAATTTTAGGCAAAAATTCCACCATTGAAAAAAATAACTCCTGCAAAAAAGTTAGTAACACGACGTTTTGTTATACCCCAACAAAAGGTGACATCAGTAAGTTAAATTTTTGAAGTTCCTTGGCATTCAACCACCACTTTTCATCATTTCGTTCGAAAAATGGGAAAAACTGCGAATTGGGAAATGTAAAATAACCACAAATCACGAGAGGCAATGTTCCCTACCAAAATTGCTGCCTGTCTAGCAGGGAAATGAGACTATATGTAGGCTACAAAAATTTGTAACTTACATAGTTTTTATCATCGTGTAAGGAACGCGTAAGGCCCGGGGCCCACAACGAGTTCTTGTTGTCTTGCCTCTGGCCAGCACACCTCTAATATTAGCTCATATGGTCAATAAAGTTCACCTCAAAGTAAAAAAAATGATATGAATTTTTCTCTTAGAAATGCTTTTCGTCAAGGACTGGTTCAGGGCGACAAACCGGTCATATATCCCATACTGCAGTGGTTGTTTCAGAATTTGAATGATCTCAAGAAGCGAGCCTACCTTGCACGGTATTTGGTTCGCATTGATGTGCCAGATGAGCAGTTGGCAGATGTAGATATCTCTGAGCTTCATGAAACGGTAAATTTAATATTTTTCATGCATTATTCGATACTGATTCGTTAAAGTCATACGCAGTACTTGTGCATTTATGTTCCGATCAATACGGGAATGAATGTTTGCACTATAAGGAGTGAAAAACCAGAAACCCGGCGGTAATCATTTAAAATGCACCAGGACGATTCTCCCGTTACGTGTGTGACATTTACACAGTAATTCTGTTGTTATTTTTGCTCTCAACTTAGAGAAAAACTAAAATTTTACAAAGTTTAGGATATATTTATTGTGTCCTATTGGTCCGTTATTTCTCCGTAATGACCTCGCGCTCGATTATTAAGGGCTTGTAACACATCTTACATGTAGCTCTAAAATGTTTTTATCAGGCTCAATTTTTTTGAATTGCCCACCATCGTTATTGTCTTCTTGCCCATTTTTGTTGTTACATATGAGCGACAGCAAGAACCATGCAGCGTGCACTGATTTGCTTGTTTGTTTTTAGTACACGGAACTCATGGAACAATTTAAAGAGTTTCACAAAGAATTGGAACGTCTTAAAGCATCTGGTTTCTCGACTGGTGACATTAAAAAGGTCAGCTATATGTTTTCGCATACTTTTCGTTATGATAAATGATGATGTGTAAGTGCGGTATTGATAACATAGTATACAACGAGTCAAACGATTTAATTTTCATGATTCAAGAGACAATATGGAGGCAGAAACCGTTGTACCTAGATGACATTTCATAAAATTTTTTAAAAATACGAAATGAGAAATTCACAGTTTTTGCAACACGTTCATGCTGCTTCACATGCAATCGAGATGAGATATTCCCGACGAGTATCATGTTTTTCTATTGAAAGTACCTTTATGCCAAAAAGAATTGTAATCACACTTTTACATGCAAGAATTCAGATCATGTAGGAAGAATTCGTAAATCAGTTAAAATCTAAATCATGTTCTATCGCTCAACAAGAATTTTGTGATGCCTTTGCAACAAATGCATGTTACCCTTGGTGTTTCCAAACAATTTCACAATGAAAAGTAATAACGAATGATCTCCTCGATGAAGAATGTCTGCGACTGTATCCGATTAAACGAAAGATTGTCCCTGGTCGATGTTTGAAGACGATATAAACTGTATCGATCACAATTTGATACTGGGAATGGTTCAGTATATCAATGATAAATTTATGATCGTTTATTGACTGTAATTTTCTAGTATTGGTTATAGATTATTGATTGTATCGATAACATATCGAATATTGTTACTACAGGACATAGTAAACATGGAAGACGAGCGCGAGCAGTTGATCAAGCGTGTGGATCGAGTGAGGAAGAAGGTAAGCGCAAATCTGTTTTTATTGGCCGATCATTCGGTCTGGTGCATAACTTTTTTTCTTCCAGGTTGAATCTGTGAAAAATCACGAAAAGTTAATATCGTCGGCGCGTAATTTGCGCATCGTGAGAGAGCAAGAGACAGATCTCAAACAGCAAATGATGGATCAGAAAAATCAAGTCAGTAAATAGATAACATCAAACAATGTATTATCACATTATATATCATATCATATCATATCATATCATATCATATCATATCATATCATATCATATCATATCATATCATATCATATCATATCATATATCATATCATATCGTATCGTTTCGTATATCATTCGAACTTATCTCTTTATGTACAGATTAAATAAACACGCTAATAAAATAATTTATTTGCGCTAGTTATACATAGTTTTCCATTATCTCAATCTTCCTATTTTTGTGACGTACAAAATATGATACAAATCATATTTCTGATTTTTCCGAATCCCAAAGAAGTACATACTCACATCAGTTACATGTTTTATTTGCGAAGTTTGAGCTTTCAGTAAAGGAAATTCTAATGACGTATCAATGTATTCTTTATTTATAAGCTTCTTTATGCCGAGCAAAGGTATCGAAGACAACAACAAACTCTGAACAACGCTCGTTCTCAAGGTGCTGGTACAAATGGAGCTGGTACGAGCTTTTAATGATCATTTACATCAACAAAGAATTTCTATATTCTTTATTTTCGATATGCTTTTGTTATGAAATGTCTCATTTTTGGAAAAACCTGAAAAACTCCTTTCACCTGTATCATGTTGGAGAATCTTTCAGAAACTCCCACAAAAATTTCAAATTTATTTAATTTACGACCACTCACCAGTTCCGTCTGTCTTGATTTTGTTTAGTATTAAATTATTTGTTTAGTATTTGTTTAATATTTTCCATTGTAATATTTAGATTTGTTACGAAAGCTGGAAGAAGAATATAAAGTCAACTCCTATTTATATCAAGAGAAAATTCCTAAGGTATTGTGTGAAATGGAGCTAGAAATGTTTGCAGATGTACATCATCCAGATTTGTGCATTCCTGAGAACAAGTGTTGATGTTTTAACACTGACTGTCGTTTCGACATCTTTAACAGTAGTCATCTTCAGACTCAAAAACTTTAGTCAATATTTTGTCAGTCAAAACCAACATCAATAGTTCTTTTCAGCACTCAACGAATCTTGACGATCAACATCTACAAACTTAGAGCTATGCTCCCGTGCTCAAAAAGTTTACTTTAAGATTAAATACGTTACAGTGCATGTTTGTGTATGTTGATCGTGTAGGTTAGAGCATTCCTTAGATGGACTGTTAGTGTTAGTATTAATTGATGTTTCGACATTCTTAGCGGTTGTCACCTTCAGAGTCAAAAACCTCAGTCAATACTAGGTCAGTCAATACTACGTCTGTCAATACTAAGTCAGTCGACATTAAGGCACTCAATACTAAGTCAGTGAATAATATGTCAATATAAGTTAGTCACACCACCAACAACAGTCCGTATAAGGACTCCACTAATCTGGAAGATCTACGTCTACAAACATGTAATGATACTCTCAAGCTCAAAACATTTATTTTAAGAGCAAATGAATTATTGTGCAAGTTTGTGGATGTTTATCGTCCATGTCAGTGCAGTCCCGAGGAAGACTGTTGGTGTTGATGTTGCCTGACGTTTCAGCATTCTTAGCTGTAGTCATCTACAGAGTAAAAAACTTTGGTCAATTCTAAATCGGACAAAACCAATACCAACAGTCCTTCTCAGGATTCTACTAATCTAGACCACTATCAAGGATACTCCCGGGCTCAAATCATTTATTTTAATAGTAAATACATTTAGACAAGAAGAAACAAAGAAATAATACAAATAATTTATTTGTTATTAAGCAAATTTTATAAAATCTTTGCAAAAATTTGCCACGTATGTGAATTTCTAAATTTGGAAAAATGTTTGCATGTCGAGTTCTTTTTTCGCCAATCTATATTTTTTGTCTTTCTCAAGGATATTGCAGCGAAGCAGAAAGCTGTCACCGATATACAGAGAGTAATTGACGAACCTGCGATGGGGCAATCTGAATTGGATCAGTTAAATCGTCAGGTGCGTTTGATTATGTTGATCTTGGATGTGGTGCTATTGCAAAATTTTCTAGAAAGAGGCTGATTTCATGACACTCGAGTTAACGTGGAGAAGATTGATGTTTGAGTTGAATGTAGATGCTTAAATTTCACTTTGAACTTTGCGTGTGCCGAATGCATTAAAGACATCAGAAAATGAGAGTAAACTTTTTATTTTCTTTGGTTTTTTAATGCATTTAGTGCCGACCGTAGACAGAATGTTAATTAAGGAAGGGGGAGGGATTGGGGGTTGTATTCATATATTGTCCTTGACATACATCTAGATTGGAATGTTGTCGGATGAAATCAACAAACTAATTGAGAAACGAATGGTGCGCAACGATCCTATAGATGACAAGCTTTCGTTATTTCGACAACAGGTTAGTGGACACTAATTGATTTGTTGTCTTTGTTGACTACTTTCAACACACGCCAAGGGACGTCTTATAAGAAGAGTCCTTGTATAAATTCAGTGGGAGAAATTGTGCAACCGACCCTCCTTGTCATTCAAAACTCCGCCACAGGACATTCTCAATATCAATAAACAATTTAAATTACCTCGAAACGTCATGATTTTCAGCAGTGTGTTTTATTCTCTGATACTTTTTTCCCGTTTAAAACATGCATGTACCTGTACCTGTTAAGGACTAAGCCAAATGTGACTGGAGATGATGTGTAACCGTGTCAGAATTTATGTATTTAATTGGAATGTATTTGCCAACCAATGACCATTTTCTGTAAGAAATTCATATGCATAGCGGTCAAGGGGGGGGGGTGTTATGGCAGATCGCAAGGGGGGACGCGATGGCGGTCGCCAGGGACCGTGCGGTCCCCTGGGAGTCATTTTGTCTATGGAGCTATTGCTTTTGTGTCGCAAGAACCACCAAAAAATTCCAACATACAAAATCGCATTTTGGCTATTACATAAAACTCCATATAATAGGCAGTGTTTCAAGTGCTTGGCGTTTTATATACTATGAATGGAATTGCAGAAAACAACTCTTGTATGCAGAAAACAACTCTTGTATAAAACGGTTATGTTGAACACTCTTTGTAAATATCACCAATTTTATTGCACATTTTTTTGTTAGTTTTTGTTTATAGAAGATGTCGGTTGGGGAGGGTAGCTTTTGGTCTACCAGGGTTCCCGCAAAAGCTTATTCCGTCTCTGATCATATACGTAAATTTTGCAGGCTTCGATAATCATTCGCAAAAAAGAAGCTGCTGCCGAAGAATTGAAAGAGGTCATGGACGAGGTAAATTATTGAAAATTTTGACCATCCATGGTGACACATGTTTACGACTTGAGTCATATTTAATCTTTCAATATTTAATACTTTGAGGCACACAAAAGTGACTTCCAGATCAATAAGTAAACCGAAAAAGTAAACAAATAATTTTTCAGGTTGCGCATTCTGTCACCAAAGTAAATGCCCAACGTCGAAAAATTTCTACTTGAATGAACGTATTTTTTTTCCGCTAGAAAATTTGATCGCATCTCTTGCCTTACTTAGCGCATGCGCAATCTGGAAATTTATACGTTCCGTGGGAAATTTTCTTAAGTGGAGACGGGCCTTTAGAAATTGGTCTGTCCTTAAATTTCCCTTTTGTTCCAACACGCGCTCTTATAACCATGTACAGCATGTCTTCAACAACAACGTTAACATACATTCCTAACCTACTTCCTTGAAGGATTTTGCGTTTTAGGCGATCATCTGCAGTGTTGCAAATAGCTAATTGAGAATTGTTAGTTTTGCTTAGATGGATAATTATGTTAATGTTTGTTTCAAGAGTGTTTGTCATGAAACTTCCCGTATTTGCAGTTGGGCAACATCGAGAATCAGCTTCAAGGCAAACGTGAAGCATTACAACAAAGCGAGGGAACTGAAGTAGTTAAAGGCGAAGAGGTGATGATTTTTACGCAATTGAATTTCTGTCACATGTTTATGTTAACGAAGACATAAATCATGGTTACAAAATTAATGAAATCTTATTTCAGTTCAAGCGATATGTGAACAAATTGAGAAGCAAAAGCACCGTATACAAGAAAAAACGTCAAGAGGTACGCTTTGCTTCGTTTATTAATGTAAACTTATCCGTTCATGCTTGTCTCTTGATCCTGTCTCTGGTGTAATAATACAGAGTTTCAGTTCGACTTATGATACAAATGCCAATACATTCGTAAACGTCATTTACGTAACGGGAATTTGTGAAGTGTTTATTTACATAGACAACCACTAACGCTCTTAGCAATAAAATAATCAGGTAAAATATCTACGTTCTGTAAACATTTTGATTCAAACATGCTTCATCTGATGCAAATAAACCAGCCTTTTGTATATTGAAATACCTTTTAAAAAAGTTTTTCTAAAAGTTTATCTCTTGGCCAACGTTTATATCGACTTCCAAAAGCGAGCTTACTTCGGTAGTGACGACTTCCAATGCATATTTTACTTCGTTTCTTTGCAATTTCATTTGGTATTGGTATTAGTATCGGAAGTCAAACTTGAACTCTTACTACTTCATCAAATGATGTATAGCTATATGTATTTATTTCTGTAGTTGACTGAACTTCGAGCTGAATTTGGTGTTCTATCTCGGTCTGAAGAGATTTTAAAACGACGTGAAGGACAACTTAATGAACACCTGGTAAATAAGTTGAGTAGCTATCGTTGGATTTCATTACCCGTATTAAAAAAAAGTTCAATTTTTTACTTGCCACATGTACAAGTTGCTAGTGGATTACAATAACCAATTAGTCAATAATGTAGCATTAAAACACCCAAAATAATGAATGTACGTGATGCGCGGTTTTACAATGCAAAAAGCCCGATACTACCATAAGTTTAACCAACTTTTAAGCATTAAAAGAATACGAGAAATTTGTGGATTTTGCTGCATCGTCGCAACCAAATACTTTAAAAGTTTTAGTCCATTTCCCGTGTAGTGGGTACATTTCTACTAGTTGACGATATTCTGACATCATTTTTCTCAGTCACAACTCGAAGCAAAGGAAGGCGTGTCTGGCTTCCACGACACGCAAGAAGAGTTGGAAAAGGTATCATCAGTGAAAGGTGACCTGGATGAACAAAAAGGAAAATCACTTGATGAAATTTCTGATATGGTGCGTTCCATGACAATTTATGAGATATCCCAATAGTTTTCACGGAAATTTCGATGTTCATATTTCTGCGACACGAATCTAATGAACACACTTGCCTTTTTCGGACGTGTTAAGTATTTTTCATTGTTTCAGGTTCGAAAGTTGAACTCGCTAATCGTTGAGAAGAAGAGTTCTTTGGCTCCCATTATTAAAGAACTACGGCCTATGAGGCAGAAATGTGTGGTGCGCTTACAAGCCTTTTCATAATTTACAAATAATTTGGTGCATTAAAATAAAAGTACTATACAACTGAAATTAGGCCATGATACATTGGAGGACAATGAATTATATGATTAAAGAAATCACTAAGGGTCTAGATTAAAGCATTAAAAACGCTTTGTCACGCGAGCTGCTTTTTCATATGAGTGGGATTCGGTTTCTATTGCGTTTACTATTGAGTACAACGTGCAATAAAAGGCTAACGCATCGCATTATTGCAGCTTATTGCAGACATGTCTATACATTTATATTTCAATACAGTTTATGCTATTGAATGAAAAATCATTCATTGGTTCGTCTTTTATAATATTTATGTTTGTAAAAAAAGTTTCTATCTTGTTGCACAAAATGATCTTACATTTTTCTCAATACATGACAGGAAATGACGTCAGAGTATGATGAACAAAAGGCGATCTACGATAATCTTGCTGCAAATCTTGAGAGCAATATGTTCAAACTTGAGCAGGTATAGCTGTAAGGAAATGAAATTATCTATGTGGTTGAGTACTTTGCCAGACATTAGTCGTGTTGCATTGGTATTCATAAGTTACTCTGAACTCTCGTACAACTCGAGTCGTATATGCTGATATCTTCCAGGTCATTCCACCATTTTGTTTAAGTTTCTATCTTAGACGGATGTGAGATATTATCTTTCCATTTAAGAGTCACCTAGTGCTTGTGTATATATAAATGTTGTTGTCCGTGCTGTGGTGTAGCTACTAATTACTATATTACATGAAATAATGGCGACAAACATTCTAAGCATTTAGATGTTTGTTTTTTGTTTGTAGGAAGTGAAATCCTTAAGAGATGAACTTGCCAACAATGAAAGCAGATATTTCTATTTAGATTCCATGATAAAAGTATGCCGTTTGTACATTTGTACATAAAAGACTACATGGACTCGCTGTCTAAATGTCTTCACACGTACATAGCTTTTTGTATTTTGTGTGTTCCTCGTTTATGCGTTTACATCATGAATTTGCAAACTGAACGTTTAAGGTAAAGTACTTTATTCATCACGAGCCGGCTTATCTTGACAATGAGTATATTTTTATCTTTAGCTTCTTGAGGTGCAGGAAAAAAGGGTTGAAGCTGAGATTAAATCATACACGTCGTCGGATTCCAAAGATAAAAAGAAGTCGTACAGGTTTGCTTGTGATTGAAGACCTTTTTTAAGAGGGTTTTTTAACGTTTAAAAAATTGCTATCCTATTGGTACTATCCAGGCTTCGTGCAACCGGCCCCCGTGACTTAAACTGGTAACAGAAAATATTTGACTGGGTCTAAATTGAGTCCATGATTACTTGTCTGTGCCTAAAATTGGGGCTCAAGGTTTTGTTTTTGTGCATGCGTTCTGTTATATGGATAAATTTATAACATCTTTAACGTACAAGTTCAGTGGCGACGTTAGGTTAGAATGAGTTGGTGGAGGAATGGGGACAAAGAAATGTTTAGGGGGATCTAATTTAGGTTTTCTATCTTTGGACGAACAGCTCGTTAAATTACTCTTTGGTTTCTTACTGGACAACGCAGAAATGAAAAAAAAAAGTACCTGAGGTAGAGAAAACCGCGGAAGTACAACAAACTTTTGGGGTAAATGCCCCATTCCTTGCCCCCTCACCTCCCTTGCCCTCCTTCCCTTGCCCTCCGAGCGCTGTCACTGGAAATTTATTTTTTTTGTATAGCCTGTTTGTTAGTTGTGATACGTATATTTACATGTATATAACTTTATAGAGAACTGTATACGAAGAAAATCCAAGAGCAGGAGAATTTGGGAAAGGTAAAAATGAGTTTAGAATTGCCGACATCGTAATTTGTACTCTTTCATTTTTTTACTGAATTTGCATTTGGCAATTTTACCGTTGGCTGCGAATGTTTTCGATCATGTACTTGTTCTTGTTGCTAGAGCTTAAGAGAGAAGCAAAAAAATGTTCGCGAGAATCACGCTCCTAGTATCAAGCAGAAAAAGATGTGGAACGTACGTATTTGAAATGGATTTTCTTACAAAAGAAAATGAGGACTGAACACGGTTTCTGTCCCTCCCCCCTCCCCAAACGATAACCAACTGAAATTATAATACAAACGTATGCTTCTAAAACAAAAAGTATGCTTAAAGGAGGGTTCTTATTAGACTCGAGGCGGTCATTTCATTGGTGGCTTTTATTGTAAAGAGTAAAAAAGTGAAATGTTTTAGAAGTAGACGAATTTGAAACCTCTCTTCAATGCTTTTTTTTTAATGTGACAACGTCGTGTTTCTCTACACTGAAACTTTATTTCACCATGAGTTTATTTCCATTGCAAAGAAGTTTATTGGCGTAGAAGTGCTGGTCCTTTTGAAAATTTATACAAACTTGAATAATGAGTATAGTGCTTTGGGCGCTTGGTTGGACATTCTAAGGGACTCCAAGAATGGCGGCGTTCGAATATTTGGAGTGCACTGGATACGTAAATATCGAAGCATAAGGATCTGTTAATTTTGGAAACTTTGGCTTCATTAAAAATCCTCCTGACTTATTACTACCAGTTGTTAATACACAGGGTCCTGTAAAAGTCCATATTTTATGCTTCAGAAGTCCTTGAAAAGTCCTTGAAATTCAGGCAAAATAGCGTGGACCTCAATGATTGAATTTTCAGTAAATAAGCTAAATTAGAACAGAAATGCGCGGACTTTTTATGTTCAGCATTGCAAAGTTTAATGCCGTTTGAGAGGGAATATGATGCGAATCAAAAATGCAGCGCAATGAGGAGACTTTTGTTTCATTTTTTATATTTGCATTTATGTACATTACAGTTCTTTATATGGTATGAAAAAGCACGTGATGACGTATTTTGAGGAGGATTGTCACCATATGATTGTCACAGTTCAATATTCTGTCTGGGTGTATTTAACAACAAATAATTTTTCGATATTTCAAACATCATGTTGTGTCATATTGTGTAGGATTTGGCCATGTTGCTGGAATGCAAGAGAGAATGCTTGGAAAAAGCGAACTCACAATCTGCTGTATCCTCATCTGCCGTAAATGGTGAAGACGATGTATTAATATTGTGAGAAAATCTATGACGTTAATTATCTTAAATATTTGAAACGTTTCTTCGATAAAAAGTTTTCAATTGTCTTCGGGGCCCTGCATTATACACACGTTCTACAGCTGGTTATCTTGAGTCGTATTGGCAACGAATAAACTAAGCCTTTTTTTCACGAACAAAGCTATGTTTTCACCAGCACGCCTTCCTTAATTTTTTAAATAGTATGAAAAGTCAAAACATATAATAACTTTTCGACGTTTAGTGGAAGAGATATCTCTTTGTTAGTCAATATTGCTCATTATTAAACGAATTTTTTGACTGTTTGCCGGATTAAATTGCTTGTGTATCAAGCCAATACTTTGTGCAATAAATGACGTAAGCTGTTGCATAACCCGTAAATTTATTCAAATTCAATTTGAGATTTATTTAAAACGAATAACCTAGACGCATGTTTTTCATCGACCAATACACAAGAAAATCGTGTTTTTTTCTTCATATGTTTTTGTTTTTTGTTTTATTAACTATGTTTTTTTAACTATGCTTTTTAACTATGTTTTTTAAACTAGTCTCAAAAGTCAACAACAGTAAAATTTTTCGGCATTAATGTGAAAAAGATATAATCTATGCAGTAGTCATTAATGTTCAAAAATGTTTTCTTGCTTGTTAGCCAATTAAATTGCACGTGACTTACGTATGTGGCATGTAATTTTCAGCAACGTGTAGCTATATAGGTAAGTGCTTTAATCAGTTGTACTTAGAATTTGATGCCCACTCTCAACAGTCAACTGGTGTCTTTTCTTTCATTTCATCGTTCATACTACATCTGGCGCAGGTCACGTAGTTGTAGCCTAATGAACATCAAAATATAGCCTTTCATTTCGAAAACATTGCTAATGATGTGTAGTAGAAACAATTTGCCGTAATTTGAAGCCATTTTCATGTATCTTTCTCAGTGTGTTGACCAATCACAAATCGAGCCAGTGCTAGAAGCGCTATAAATGACGATTAGCAGATGGCTGTTTTTGTATATGTCTACTCTTGCAATTAAGTGGAAATGAATTGTTCGGAAATTTCAGCCAATGGCACGCCTTCGTAGAAAACAAGAAGTTAACGGCTTCTATTGTTGGCAAATGTCTCATTTATTACAGACATCAAAGGCAACTGGTTGTTTTTTGCTGTCGCATTAGAAACATCAGTATGGTGAACAACACATCCCCTTGTAATTTTACGAAATTCCAAGTTCCCATTGTTACAGCATCTTATAACTTCGCCATCGCCGCGGCAGTAATTGACGGCTTTCTCATTCTTTTTGGCATCGTCGTCAACCTTCCACTCGTTTTCATCATCGCGAAAAACTATCGCATGCTTCAAACCATGGACCTGTTCGTCTTCAATTTGTGCGTCGCAGATCTCGTGAGCAGCGTATTCTACCAACCGTTAATTATCATGCGTCTTCTTGCTCGTAGTGAACAAAGTAGTCATATGACCTACGCTCTTCGAATGACGACATGTTCGTGCTTATTGATTGACTGTGCCGCGATCTTTCTAATCACGTTCGACAAGTATCTTGGCATTTTATACCCGTTACATTATAGTAGATGGTTTAACAAGAAGAAGGTTGCTGTGTTCGTCATCTTGTGTTGGATCTTCGCTGTTACATTCGGGTTAACGTTCGCCATTTTCGACAAACAAGTTCGACGTGTTTCGGGCTATATGAATGCTTGTTTGATCATCACAATGTTCGTTACTACGACCAGCATCCAGCTGTGGTCTTACCTTATAGTAAAGCGTCTTCAAAAGGAAATTAATATTGGACAGATTGATGCCGCCTTAGTCGTTTCTACCAATGTCAACGATACCAATCGACATTCAACTGATCCTAAAATGAACCGCTTAGCTTCTTCCAAACTGGAACATCTCGATAAGGAACAATCGCACTCCGGTTTGAAAATAATAACCAATGACGAAAACATCTTGAAGTCTTGTTTCATGTCCGAAAAGTCTTCAGGAGTCGTCGGGTCAAAGTCTTGTGACGAGAAAACTTTCCTGAATGCCGAATTCAAAAAGAGTGTTGTCTTTTGCTGCGTGGGAAACACGCAAGTAGAGGCTCAATCTAAGAGTGTTGTAAATGAGTTGGAAAATGAAAGCTGTAGCCATTCTTGTGACAGCGAGATCGTTTCCTGTACCGCAATCATTGGAAATGACAAAACACCGGCTCGACGTGGTGTAAACTTTCGTGAAAAGAAGAATCCAAAATCTTTTGATAAAAAGATGAAAGATTTAGTTGTTCATAAACAAGACGAGCAGATGAAAACTGTTAAGAAAAACTCATTTAGACTCTTCCCTCGCTTCAAAAAGATGATTGCTGCAGATTGCGTACCAAATGTAAATTCCTCGCCTACGACAGCCAATCAAGGCAAAGTTTTCTCCATGAAGGTTAGCGATCAACGCAAAGTGTTCTCTTCTCGAGCAGCAAAGACGGTAACACTTTTAACAACTGTCTTTGTGGCAAGTTGGCTGCCACAGATTGTGCTGAACGTCTACTGGATTCTCACATCTGATTTCCTTACATTCTTCAGCTTGATATATTTCTTCATAGCATTTCAACAACTTCACGTTTGCATCAATCCTTTCATTTACATCTTCAGAACAAGATCGGTCAGGGAGAGGCTCCTTGGAAAAAGAACTCGACGAAATTTTGCTCCTTCGTCTATACCGCCTTAGTAGACTGTCTATTACAGAAGGACAAAAGCATCTAACTGAATTCGATCAGATATGACAATTATTTATAGCTTTTGATGATTGTTAGTAATATTTTCTTCAATCGTTGACTCGTTTTTGATTTCCATGATGCGATAGTTGATTTGGGTCTTGCCTTTCTCAACTATCACCTCTTAGAAATCTCGAGATAGTAATCTAATTGTTTTAGTAGAATCATACAAGTATTCATAAAGAAAATGGTTGCTATAGTTTTCCTTATATAATTTGTTGTTTTTTTGCGTTCGTTGTTGTTGACATCGTTGATGTTAAAAAGCAACGACTATTGCCCAATGAATGTTAAGTTAATTTGATTGCTTTTTGCGTACTTTACCTTTAAATATCTGAATGTTGTATCTAGTGGCAACCATGGTCTTCTCTAGAATTTCCTTCTGGATTAAATTATGTAGTCTATATTTGTCAGAAGCCTATGTATAACGCGAAACAAAAGCCATGTTTTTTTCTTCACAGTTAACTAGCAAGCCATTTCTTTGATGCTCGCTACCCAATGAAAATAGAGAGCGTGTAGAGTAGCCAACGAGAGGAAAGCATTTAAAATAGAATAATAGTATGATTCTACTAATATGATGTGATTTCGAATGTACATATTTACGCGTATCTAAAAAAAACACTTGCACTCGGGATGCTTAAAAACCATAAAAATCGCATTAGCAAAACAATATTACTTCCCAAGGTTAATAATTTGCTCTGTTGTACCATAGGCGGCCCAATAAATCACTTAGCTAGCTAAATTGTATAGACAAACGATAGCTCGTCCCACTCCATCGTAACAGACCGTGCGCCGCAGACTTTGTATTAATTGATTATATATATATATATTATATATATTTACCAAAGGCAGGCAACTATTATGGCAGTTACGAACACATACCTTTATATAAAGTAATAATACCTAAAAAACAAACATGAATTCAAATTACATTACTAAAAAATAGGATAATTTTTCTACATGAATCCATGCTTTTAAAAAAGAGGACGAAAATCCGACAAAATGAGTGAACTTTTCAACTGGTTTGAAAAATGTTTCTGTCTCCATGCTGGATGCCTTGAAGTGGTGCATACGCCATTATTTTCAAAAAGACTCTCAACTGCAATTGGCTAATTTAATCTTTTAATTTTTTAGTAAAAACTGAGAAAGTGAGGTTAATAAAAGGGTTATTATATGGAATTATTTGCTTTGCTGTTTTGTACGGGTTGACTTTCACTTCTTTTGTTTTTCAACCTCACCTTAATGTTCACCCAAAATCCAACTCTAAAATCGTCGCTTTTGCTTTGCATTCTGCACTTTCATCTTAAGATTTTAATTTATTAACCCCCCCCCCCGTCTCCCTCCGCTTAGTAAATAAGAGCTTGGTAAATGGCAATTGGCATTGCGTGAAAATTCGCATCTATAGCACATATTTCCTCAGCTCACCAAATATTTCTACCACACGACGACAAAATTCACGAACGCGAGAAGCTTTGTCATACGTAATAGTTTAGTTTCAATTAAAGACTTCAAAAATGCGCACGTCTGAAACCTTTAACAACATTGCCTGTAGATAATATGGCTTTGAGATACTTTGAGACAGACTTTTTAACATTGACACATATTTTTTAGCTAATTATTCCATTTACGAACTGCCGTTAGCGAAAACAAAAACTTGAAATTCATGAGTGCTTGTTTTCTAAATTGCACAAGAAACCATGCTATTACTTATAAATAATATACATCAAAAAATTTCTCAACTCTGTTCATTTTTAACTTCAGCGTACGTACATTTCAGCCGGCAAGTTATTAATATCGACCGGCTCTTAATTATAGCTATTTCAATTCCGTCGGTATTATCGTTCTTATATCGTTCTTATATCGTTCTACGACTCGTTCTTATATCGTTCTTATATCGTTCAAGCATCGTTCTTATATCGTTCTACGACTTGCACGACTTTGGTAGTTTGCTATTAAGGTAGTTTGCTAGTTATTGTTTTTATTTAACAAAAATTAATGGATTCTTCTGAAGAAGAAGCCGATTATAAAATTGTCATCAATAACAATGAGGTACAACCTTACATGTTTGAGCCTTTGGCCAACGCGCAAGGTGGTCATAATGATGACAATTCTTCGTCATCGGAAAGCGAAGATGAATACATTCACAGAATTGGAAATGTTGAATGGTTAGTTTCATTTTATTTATTAAAACGAGATTTATGTTGCTTAATGGCTTCAGCTTTGCTGATTTTTGATTTGTGGCTAGTCAATGGGACAGGTATTTCTTTCACTCCAGCGACATCAAGAGCTTTGGACAGTGTTGGATTAATGCGTCTGCAGTACAAAACTTCTATCATCAAGTCCTTAACATATCCTGAAAAGCAAATCATTATTTATGTTGGCTTTGCATTGCACTTTGAGAAAAGGTAAGTTTATTTTTCTGTGCTAACCATAAGTGCTGTCAACTTTCACTGGTTTGATGACCCCTAGTCCTTCTTTTGACTTTGAATAAGCCATTCTCCAAATCAATGCCTCTTCTGTTTGCCCACCATTCTTCGTTTTCTGAGCTTTGTTTCCATTCTCATTGAAATGAAGAGCAGCAATAAACAATCTACAAATGAATGTTAAGTTTATGTTTACAACTATTGCAACTTATTGCTTTTGCAATGATGACATTTTTAAGTAATCATACACAAGTCATAATTATATTACCTTGCTTCCATTGATCTGTAGAAAAAATTGGTATGTTTTGGTGCAAAAAGAATCACCACTCGGTGGAAACCTCGATGAATGAAGTCTGCTTCTGATAACTGAGTTTTTCCAATATCTCTCATGAGACACTTGGACTCAACAATCGAAGACAGCTCAACATAAGCTTTTGAACCTAAGATCAGAAGTTAGTTAACAAAAAAAAAAGAATGTTGATGTTACTTTGAAATTTATTCGCTTACAATACCTTTTTTATCCACATTCTAGGCTCTAAAATATCATGTTCACATTTTGGGAATACATCACTATGTCCCTCATGGATGTCACATATATGGTTGAGAACTGACAACCACTTTGCCTTCACAAGTTCTTCATCACCATTGCTGGAAGCAGCACACCAGTATACATGGTTGGAAATTGATTGCATCCAATCTGACAATAATTTGCAACCACTTTTTTTTGATGCTGCCAAAATTTTCTTGTTGATTCCTGTTGGGTTTTGATTATTGATAAAATGTGTAAAAGGTTGGTTTGTTATGACAATCTATACCTTTTGCTACATGCCATACATCAAAGTAGTGTTCGATTTTTGGTCTTTGTTTTGACATGTAGGATTTGATTTGAGCATGTCTGTCTGTGGTCATTGACTTCACCTTCATCCCACTTTCATCAAACTTCGCCAGACATCTTTTTAATCCCTTAAGTTCCATTGCTCCAGAGTTGGGCACTTCATTGGACTGTTTAACATAATTATGTGAGTATTCTAATCATGTTTTATGTACAGTTGTTGAAGAATTGTTACCTGAACAAGTTGTGTGACTAAAATGTTGTAAGATTCCAAATCCATGCAGCTATATGACCCATACTTTGCACAATATCCAGGCGAATCACATCTTCCATGTCCTCCAAGGTTAATGTTCCTTTCTCTGATTGATTCTAGAAGATGCTTTTGGTGCATAAGCCAAACATTTGAAACACTGGGTATCAAATACGCTGTTTGAATATAGCTATATGTACGCTCTGACAGAAATTGTATGCCTGAGTGACGAAGGAATTGAAGAACTTTGCTGGGGCTACTACTACTAAACAAGATGCTGGCAGCAAAGACCAAGTAACCCAAAGGCATTCGCCAATGCAAAGGTTGGCTATTCCAGTCTCGAATATAACCACAATGACATTTTGCTAGTACGTTAACCATACTACCAGTCGTTTTGGTCACAATGGAACAGCTTTCACCACAACATGGGCATTGACTCACTAACTGTCTCAGGCAACTATCAAACACTATGTATTTTCTCTCATTTTGAGCATCTTCCCTATAACATAAAAATTACCATCAGAATCAAAGAGATAAACGTAACGTTCTGAGAAACATATAACAGAGAAAAGCAATGTAAAGAATAGTCGGGTGACTGAATAGTTGGTACTAACGTCGCATTGTCATTGTCGGATTCTTCATTTTCGCTTAACTCATTTGAACATTGAGAGTCTGATCCATTGTAGCTATTGCTCATCGTCGACGTGCTTTCTGTATCAGACCATACAGCGCTATCCTCAAAATGTTCAATTTCACATGACGTCGTCTGTGTGCTGTGATTTGTGGTTGAAATTAACTCAACCCTCCGTACCTTAGCATAAAATTATCGTAATGCTGGATTTTTCACAAAAATCAAAACGGCCGAAATGGAAAGTCTTTACCTCTACTTATCATATTTGCCACTTTTGTTTGAGTGGTTCTTGACCTTACGTGTTTTTGCGGGCGGATTGTTATGGCTGCTTGGCATTTCACATTGCGCTTCTAAGGTACGTTAAGGAATTTTCTATGAGTTCAAATAACATAGAAAAGATCAAACGACATTAGTCTGAATTAGTTACCACTGTATATGTTTGTGTTTCGCTGTCTACATATATTTGACATCTTTTATCTTAGACAAACTTCCTTTGAGGTAAAACGCACAAACATTTCGAGCCGATGTCGACACATCGTGGTCGTCGTCTTCAAGAACGTCGTCAATAATCTAAAATTATAAAGTTGTCTTCAATTTGGTAATGCTATATAGCTTAGTTTTTGATAAAAGTAAACAAATATTGCTAACTATAACTATAATAATCACCTCTTGCCTTCGTCTCTTCTCAAATGCAGTTCTAACATTTGTTGGCTGCTTCCTTTTAGATGCTACACTTGTGGGTTCCACAGAGTATTCAAAAATCGTGGGTATAGCATCCTTAAGGCGAAGCCGTCCTGCTGTCCATCCTACTGATTGCATCGCTTCAAAATTTTGCACGAAACACGAACTCTCGAAATGTTGCGAGCACAATTTTGAGCTCATTGTTGGCTTCCAATTTTTGCGTCGGATTTTTTCAATCAAAATATCTCGCATGCGCTTGTCTTCGGGAAACGAAAAAAAAGAAACCTTTTGCTGCGTTTGTTAGTTCTTAGAAGACCCATTTTTACAATTAAATGCGGCACAATAAACCAAATTTTCAATGCTAAATTGTCATGTTGTTAAGAAGTTACCAATATATTTTGAACGAAGCGCGCAATTGACCGCGTTTAGCTAATGTCAACTATTACGTCACAACGACCTTTTTCCAATCGGTAGCCGTCGTTAGCTCGTCGGGCATTTTCAATACGTTATCAGTAAAGCATCAACTTTAAACCTCCATATCTTCAAAAATATTTATCCTTTGAGTCTCAAACTTTGGTGAACTATTAGTTGGAGCTATACCTTGATGTAAAGTACAAAAATAACAATCCGAATTTTATGTTGCATGTGTCCTTTAAAACTTACGCAAGCCATTGTAATTGCTTTGTTTACTATAATGTAACTTTCCCGCCTTTGAAATGTTTTATTTTGATTGGCTCTTATATTACTTCTTTGTTTGACTAACCAATCAGGAGCAGTTTTGAAGAGAAATCAGCACTGGTGTTTCGCTTTTTTCCACTGGTGTTTCGCTTTTTTCCACTGGTGTTTCGCTGTTTTGCACTGGTGTTTCGCTTTTTTGCACCGGTATTTAGGAAAAATTGCACTGGTATTTAGGAAAAATTGCACTGGTATTTAGGAAAAATTGCACTGCTCTTAACCAATCAGAATTGAGAAATTTTTTTCATGTATATTATTACAGATGAAATGTACTAAAATCATCCAGTCACCATCGTAAATTATCTCAACGTAGATTATTAAATGAGGAATTGAGCGTCGGCGATTTAATAAGTTTATCATGCAATTATAATTGTTCATTGTTTTGACTACACTAAGCTGTAAGTTCCGTATCTAAGCAAATGAAAAAGCTCTTACGTTCAGACTGACAGGAAACCTATTTGCTGCTGAATTCCTCAATCATTTAAACAAACGCTTGGACATTGACAACAAAAGAAGCAATTTTACGTTTTTTGAGTTGAGGCATACATTTATATACTTCCAGTCATTTCAAACATGTCAAATATGTGCAGTGAAATCGCTAATAAATACAAGCACTGCAATGTAGGCTTATACTAGAACTTGAGATAGATGGACCGTTGTGTGCAAAAGCTGCTCTTCGATATTCCCGCAATATGATCGAATAACTTTTAATAAACCAAGGGCACGTGCGCGTTAAGTCACCGTCAGAAGCAGTACAAAATTTAGCATATTTTGTAATTTATTGAAAACATATATTAAAAATCAATGCAAATTCAAAAGTTAATAAGCCAAAAAAATTGCAAAGCAGAACCGAAGTGGTGGCTGGCTACCATAGCCCATAGTAATGTTATTACGATAAGCTATGAAGGATAAATGTAAAGCTTTCACTAAAATGTTCTCTCCTTTTTAAGCAAATTTATAAATTATAGAAAGATAGAAGAAATACAGCTTCCACACAATATATGAAAAATTTGAGGCTTCCATTTAAATAATAACAGTCAACAGCCTTCCCCAACCCCCGCCGTCAACCTATTTGGCTTCATCTTCCTACGCTACGCCTCTGCATTCAAACAAACATTGATGAAATGTTTCGAATTCACTTCGAAGTATGAGTTTGTCTATAATATAATTGCAAGCGCATATTCCTAATAGAAAGAATATTTTTTCAGAAAAATATATAAAAGCGTTTGTGCACATAACGTGTATTTAACACATCTTTAATTGATTTTTGCGCCCAAACAGAAATTATTTGTTTTGCCAACGTGTCACAACAAGGACTGTAAGCATGACTACCTGTGGCTCAATTGCTATTTATTTCGAGAGAAAAGATGAAAAAGGCGTCATTAATTGTTGGAATGTGCTCATGTCACGAATAAAGCTTTAGTCAATGACTTCAAAGTTCCGACATTCAAAGAGAGAACGAGAATCATTTAAATTAATTCTATATGTGCATAAGGTAGCCAGAAAAAAGTCCGTTTACAATAAAATATGGACTCATATAGTATGACGACACAACCGATGGTTTTGATCTCACGAGAAATGTTGTGTTTTTGCCTCGTAAGCGCCATGTACAGTTAGTCGTTTTCTTGCCTCAATAATAAAATCATCCTTTTTGTTCGAATTCAAAACTTAAGTAAGGACGGAAAACGTTGCGTGAGGCTGTTTACAGAATGTCCGTCAAGAAACCCTTTTCTTTGTGAGGATTCCATGGCATCGCTTCAAATAATAAAAACAGATAATTTTCAGTTATGTAATTTTTATAAATGCCTCTAATTACCATACCCTTGCATGACATTTGCTATATTTGATGGAGCTATAAAATAAATGATGTAAATTACGCATTGTGCACATGCAATCAGCGCTTATAACCAAAGCTTTATTGATACCTGCAGCAGCTACACAAGATATTTGTCTGTGAAATCTAAATCGAAAATGTTTGTTTCTGTAGTTGTTTTATTCTGTGTACCTCTATTCCACGTAGCGAGATGTCGTCCTAGCGGTGCACCTAGTTCGCAATGCGTGAGTATGATGCCAAGCCACGGCGGTTTTCAGTCTCAAACAGTTGCTAGTCCATATCAAGTCAAGGTTAATAAAACCTATTACATGTATGGAAAGAAAGTTAATGTATCCATTGAAAGTTCGACTGAGTATATCAAAGGCTTCCTTATTCAAGCACGGTCCGTCGGTGAAAACACCGCAATCGGGACGTTTTCGTCACTACCACAAAACACAAAGTTCGTCAGTTGTGGTAACAGCGAGGTAAAATAATGATATAAATTTTAGGCGTATAGTAACTTACCTGTCTATTCGTACTCTAGGCACTCTTGTTGTATTCTTCTGCATGTATTTCTTCTATAAATAACTGTTGACACACGAAAGACTTCTCATGTCTTAGCTATAGCCCTCTATACCTTAAATTTGCTCATTGTCTTTGGATTGTTCTGTAGTTCGATTTCTATATCCTCTTATATAATTGATTAGCTTTTGAACAGATTAATGGTAGAGAACAAACTATTTTAATACAGATTTTGGCAAACTTATGCCATCATCCGAGTGAATAAAGGATATGCTAAAAGTTGTGATAGCTACTTAATATATATAAATATATAATCACGTTAGATTATATACATATGAAATTTGTTCCATAAAAAACCATGGGTCAACTTTATATGTATCACATAACATTCCTTCAAGCTGATGATGGCATAAGTTTGCCGAAAAACGCATGTTTGAACAAAAGTATGTTCTCCATTCAATTTCTTGACAACAATTTCATCTGATATAGCATAAAACATAATCCGAAAAAAGAAATCTTGTGAGCTTAACCCTTGCTGCATGGCGATGCTTCAGAGCAACAACCACTGAACACGATGGAGCTCGGTCGGCAAAAAAATTCATGCAACAAAGGGTTAAATTCAATTAAAATATGAAAAAATATATATGAAAGTATAATATTTCGATTTTATTCCAAAGTGCTATATTTCGGTTTTGAAATAAAACCGAAAATTACACTTTTAATTGTTTTGTTCAATTTGCATTAGGCTTATACAAGATGTCCTTCCTCGGATTATATTTTATTTTATATTTAGTTAATGTATTGTTATTTTTTGTTGTGCAAATTTTGATGAATGATTTGGCATTTTGTCTCAACGCTACCCCATATTAAACTATTCATGCTATTGATCATTTCTTTTTCACTGCCACTGTAGTTGTATTTAATAGAAATAGAAATATTAAAGCTCAATAAATATCGTTTAGGAATTTATTACAAGCTATCATACCCAGCACTGACCTAACGTTTCGTCTTCATCTAATTACTTCTGAGCTGCAGTATTTAAATGATGCTTGATGTTTAGCCACTCTTCCCTTAACAGATTTGATTCGTTTTTTTTTCTACCGTGCCAGGGCGCCGTTACTCACTCCACCCGCCTTAATGTAAAAACTTTGAACTTTGAATGGGAGCCGCCAAGTGGTTTTTACGGAAACATATCTTTCTACGCTACCGTCGTAAAGGATTTTTCCACATTCTGGGTGCAAATTCAGTCTCCTGAACTCCATATAAAGGTACGCATATCCAATTCTTTAATTTCTCTACAAAAAGACCGTAATGTGCGACGTCGCTTAGCCAGCCTGCAAATTTGCTCGTGCAATGTGAGTGTTTTGGTTTTCACTTATAAAACAATAGATTTCTAAAGAAAAAAAAGATAATTACCAGGTTTGCACAGACTTTATAAGCAGATCAGTGCATGTCCGAGAGCGAATGTCGTTTTATTTCTTTTATGAAACGACAATAATGCAAAAAAGACAAATTTCAAACAAACGTTTCAATTTTTCATCTAAAATATTTTCATGATTGATTGGCCAGTACTTTTGTTACGTGATTCTTTTAATTGTTCATTTGACCGAAGATCTGTTCTGCACAAACTAATGCAAACACAGCTATAGACCATTCAGCCACGCGTTTTATTGAGTTTATATAACGTACATGAATATTATTCATTACCAGAAATTTTGGAAAAGATGGCGCGCGGAACAAAACAGTTACTATACTTCAAACTATATGTAGAATACAACAAAATGGAAAATTTGGCCTGTCGTTGTTTTAGTTTTTGCCCGATCACACCTCTCTATGTTTGCCTCTAAGCTACATGTTGAATTCAAAATCTTAAACGTAGCAGCAATTCTAAATGGTTCCCCACATTCAAAGATTTCGTTCACCACTTGCCCTTGTTTTCCTATGATAACGTGGCAATATTTCAAACAGAGAGCAATATTATATCATCAAAGAGTTCAAGCAATCCAAAGAGCTCATGAAAGCTTAGTTTTGCTCACATTGCGATGGTTCACGAGGCATTTGAATCTTTCATTTTTTGATGGTACTGGTATAAAATATGGTATTAAATCAGGGCTGTAATCAGAAGTTAATTGGAGGACTCATATAGACAATGGTGCCCAACTTATTTCATTGGGCTCGGTCAATTCCTTAAGGGAATTGGCTTTCAATAGAAATCTGTTGGGTACAAATGACTATATGAATATTCACCCATACCCTGTTCTATCGACGGCCCTGATTGACATGGGCAAGTTTATTACCTATAGGTTTCAAAACAGCTAAGAATAGCAAAATAAGGTATTATGCTTATACCGAAGTCAACGTGTTTCTTGCTCAATACGTATGCCAGCCAGGGTACTAGCGGCCCAGCCACATTCTTTTGAAAATGTTTTGTTCTTAATGTAATCTTTTTGCTCAGATTTTGCTATATCCAATTGCCTTTGAATTTTCTCATAAGGTAAAAAATCCTTCTACTTCAAATCAGACGACATCGCCAACAGCCATGAAACCAACAGAAATGCATACAACAACACCACCAGGTAAAAACGTGCAGGATTACGTCTGAATAGCTGGCACTAGCAGTTGCGTATCCAGTGTACGTCAAAATAAATAGCAGCTTCTCAATTTCAAATTCAAGTAACATTCAGAAAAATAATATTGGTTTTTAGTTCCTACAGAATATAATTTTACCAATGGATTTGCCTCTAAGATGCTTAGAAATATAAATATACGCATAAAATGAGCTGCAGTAATTTGTTTTGACCTACCCTAAATCCGCCACTGAGCACTAGAGAATGACGTTTGCCTGGAAAAGAGAAAAATGAAACAGATTGGACATTGAAAAATGTTAAACCCCTTCAAAATTGCTTGCCAAAGATGCGAAATTATCAAATAAGATTTCCCGTTCATTTTAAGAGTTTTTCTATAATCTGTTGCGTGCGTGGAACAAGAGGTTTCTACGACAGTCTTGTATGCTATCTTTTGATTAATTAGACTCGTTTTCTGCTGTAACTAAATCTTATTCTCAGTGAGACCACATCGTGACTTTGATATATTTTCGTAGGAATCGTAATTTATGATGACTGTATCGACTACCACAAAAAAGGATGCAGGTAAATTGCAAATGCCAATGCTGCGGGAACATGTTTTTGCGCGTAACAATTTTGGTCTCACGTCCTTCACACTTTCTAACCCCCTTCCCTCTCAAAAAACGTTTGCCTTTCGTTTTGTGATCTGTCTTTCTTGCCGGACCTAACTTGTATGGTGTTCATTGGAGAATCCATATTCCATTAGTTCGATTATGTTTTGTCAATTCTTTCATATTTTTTTCCTCCAATCAATGCATTACGGCCCGTTCACACGCTCCGATTTATCGGATCCGATTTTGTAGGATCCTTATCAACGGATCGTGTGAACACATATAAAAAGAGCCTCCGATAGTCGGATCCGTCAATCTAAAAAATCGAATGGAAACAGAACTTGCTCTATTTTCATCCAATAAGATCAAAGGAAGTCGACTAGATTTGAAAATTACATAGATTTGAAAAACTTGAAAACAAGAATAAAATACAAAAAATATATCAATAAATGTACTGGATAACACAAACGACTGTTCACACGACTATAAATAAAAACAAATACAAATATCAACAAAATTATCGGACCGTCTGAACAAGCAACCAAACCAAATGTCGGATGTATGTCAAAGTTTCCATGCAAATCAACGTGGGGAATTTTACTTTGTAGCCCTGAATATTGGTCTTATATCAAAGCAAGAACGCCAATGGGTTATTACAATGAAAACAACAAACCGCCATGTGAAAGGCGCACTTCTTCACAAATTTGTGGTGGATACGGCTGGACAAAACTGGGAACAGTTAATGCGACCATGATGGTAAGGACATTGTTAGGGTAATGTTCAAGTTAAAAAATTCGCTCATACACACATCTATTCATACGGGTAATGGTTTCATAACTGATGTGAGCAAACATGTAAAAATTTATTCATTAAAATTTAAAAACATTTCTTTTTATCACTGTGCTAATAAGCCAAAAAACAAACAAACAATGGAGTAAAAACTAAACTAACTTTAAGTCGACCAAGCTAAATATTTGCAGACAAAATAAATATATGACGAGTTATAATGCAAATTAAATAAGAAATTATCAGTGTTCCTTTACAATGTTACTTAAATATTTAAAGATTGTTATAATTGATAACATGCATGTTGACAATTATAGTGCCTATAACATTATGTACGTATCAAGGAAAGAACCCCTTTAGATAGTCAAATCAATTTTATGAATATTTGCAATGTATGTGACTCGTCTTAAAAGAAGGCTCTTTGACCCTGATGAATAGACCCTTTTGGGATGAACGTCTTGTTCTTGGTATCATGAATGCCAAGAATGTTTAGTAAGTCATGGTGGTTTTGGCGGGTGCCGTTAACTAAATACAAGGCGTTCACAGTGTTTATCATTTTGGGGTAAATAAATGAAAGCAAAACTCACTAAATATACTGTTTTTAAGCACAATCTAAAAAGCTCTATTAGGATATGGTAGTACAAAGAGGGAGTATCTGATAGAGAAGTAAAGTTTATAAGGAAAAGGTTTACAAAGGGGGGTGATTTTTATTACAAATGAGGCGTTTATTTGGTAGTTGGCGTTTATTAGATCATTTACAGTTTTCTCAATGTTTTTTTTTTTTGTAATGTTGGCGTTGGCATTGCATATGCGTGTTTATATTCATCCTCACTATTGGCTGAGGAAGTAAGCATTTTTTGATCAGAAAATTACTTTCTTTATTAGGATACTTCTTACAATTCTGCTATGTGGACATCAAAAGGACCGTATCAAACAGCATTTAATCCTATGTTTTGGAGCACATATGTCAACGAAGTGTGTGTCATGGCCGGTGGCATCCATTATAATATTTCAGTTAAGGCTCCTTCGATGCGTAGTCTGTTTTTTGAGAAAAAAAAATTGAACTTGTCTTCCCAAGAATGGTTGAAAGGTATCAAAAATTACAATTACACAACAAAGTTTAACTTTGTCCCAGGCTGCTACGAAGCGGGCTTTAACGTTGGGGATCATTACAACTCGACATCTTTGCGCGCACGCTTTGGAATTGTTAGCCTGAAGAAAAAAGGTGGGTGTTTGGCGAAAGTTATATCAAATAACATCAGTAAAATAAATACATCTTGCTGACGAAGTTGATTGAATTGCTAAAGAAATATCAAATATCAAATCGATTCTTTTAACATCGGCACTACATTTCGAAAAAATCAAGACTGTTTACCTGGTAAATTGAACGGTTTGAATCCGGAAGTATCTTTAGATGTTTGTACATGTAGATCGTCCATGTTAGTTGAGTACTGGAAAGGACTGTTAGAGTTAATGTTGACTGACGCTTCGACAACCCTAGCGGTCGTCATCTTCACACTGAAAATGACTTCCGCTTAGGTTGTCAAAAGTCATTCAACACCAACACCAACTGGAAGTCCTTCTCGGGACTCTCGAAACCTAGATGATCTACATCTACAAACATCTAACGGTTTATCTAGGTCACTCATACATGCCAAGTCTCACGTGTTATAGGCTTATGACACACGATTCAGCATCAAGTCTCATAATACGATGTATTCCACACGAAAAAATAAAGTTACAAAAAAGAAAATTTAAAATATAGCAAAATCACACATGGCAGTCGCAAAATGTTTTAACAGTTTTTGAAAACAGCTTTCTATAAATTGTATTATTGATTGCCTTTAACTCTGCTCAATTTTTAATATAATAAGGCTTTCTGTTTCTCGAAGATTGTAAAATATGTGTAGTACCTAACAAATTTTTCATGACCTTAGAGGTCGATAGTGAAATTCTATCTCACCCTTTTAAAAGGAAAGATTTTTTATGGCTCATAAGGGACTCTATAACTGTAGTTGGACACTAACGTATTATTATTATTCCAAGAAATGCCCCGAACCCAAGTTTTAGACTTGTTGGACCGTGAGCAATCTCACGCATGGCCAAATTTGAACCTTGGCATCTATGGTCACTCACCAATGCAGCATGTTCAACGTACAATGTAGAAGTTCCTTATATTAAGTTTAAGATGATACACAACTTGATATTAAGATTAATACAACTTTATTGATCTTTTGGCAGGCTGTCCCAATAAAGACCAAGCGATTGGTATCGGACTGCACATTCCAGGAAAATACCGTCCGTTGTCAATATACTCAATCGGGTCCTGGTATTCAACAGAAGTAGAAACCGATTACATCAAAATTTACGTGCGCTCTCGTTCCGTCAACTAAAGTCCATCATATTAATGACAAATATGTTCCCTTTAAAAATAATGAAAATAAAAAAAATTCGGCTAAAGTTTTAAATGCAAATCCTAAGTCAATGATCGTGTTTCTACCGATTGTTGTTGGAAGTAGAGTCACCGGAATAAGGCTTTTGGCGGTGAAGATTACGGATTAACTCTGGGATTTGGATTTAAAATAGAAACAAAATGGTGGCGATATAACTTAATGATGTATTACATTCATACTATTCAACTAAATGACAAGCACTACATTCCGCACAAGGACTTTCCTGTGGATTCACATATAATAATTCATGAGAATTTCTTAACAAATCAATATTTTTAATGATTGCATAATTAAATTACGAAACGGATATATATATGGTATAAGTTGTATTCGTAATAAATAATAAATATAGTCATCTATCAGTACTATAATAATATAATTATATATAAATATTTTTCAGTCACCTTTAGAGTCTTTTTGTATGAGTACACGTATAGTCAGTGGCAGATCTATTATAAGTCATGTAATTTACGTAACTTACGTATACATTTTACCAAGAAACCACAATTTTTCAAATCAATTTCCAAATCTGATCGTCTATCTTCTTGGAGACTGCTCAACATTAGCAAAGTTTTCTGTAGAAGTCCAAGTTCAGCTTTCTGCGATTTTTTTTACTAATCACATGTTTCGCTGTAAAAAGCGATAAAACTTAACAGTACCCTCATTTTTACCAAATCTGGTAACTTGACTCATAAATGGGTGGCCTGACTTGCTTAAGCTCTTAGTGTAGTTGAAGAGGCCTATTGACCGATCACAAAGACACAGGAAATTCATTAATATCGGGATCAGCGCAGGGAATAATTTTAATCATCGAATAAAAGTGTTGCGAAATTTCATTTTAAACAATTGAGTAAGTCCATGGCAAATATTAATGTTCTATGCAGTGTTCAAAACGACATTTTGAGCGACAAAATGAAATCTGTCGATCAATGAATAATGTGTACATTGAGGCGGATAGCGATGTTGTTTCCCTTGCAGCTATCACTTGTAGTAAGTGGAGTATTATCTTTTAAAATTTATGCATCTAGCAAAAATCATGCGATAAATATTTTCAATTTTCATTCCAATCGGTTTCCTTCAACTATGATTAGGTGTAATATCATGTGTAATACATGACTTTCAGGTATATCTTCTTAAATATCTTAATTATGTGTTATATTTCCTTCAAATTTATCGTCTTTGGAATGTTTCAGCTAAGTAAATTCAGTCCTATACGATTTTATGATATCATTGAGTGTCCTTTTATCTGGCAAAACTATATGATACACTTCTCTCATTTTTCCCTCTCCTCTCTTCTGTCATCCGTCTTGTTTAGAATGTTTTCAAAGTGTTCAACTCCTTTACTTTTCCTTTTGTGCATGAAAATCAATTCATTTTCACTCTCGTTTTACATCTTTTCCTTTTTCGTCCATTCGTTTTTCAACTTCAAGAGCTCCCTTTCCATTTCCTTTGTCTTCATCCGCTGATGCAACTCATCAAAAAAAACAGTTGCTTTGCTTTTGCTATACTGCTTGAGAATTGCTGCTTTTTGTTCTCTTACATTAGTCCTTACTAATCTCACATGATTAAAGTTCTGTTTTTTGTTCAAATTTTCATGTATCTCTTCAAGTTTCACTTCCACCTTTTTCATGTTTTTCCCGAAACATCTTTTGCGATGATTTTCAATTGCAACACTGCATGTTTACGATAATCAATGCTGTTCAGATACTATTCAAAAGAAGTAATAATAATAACAGCTAATCTTTTTTGAGGATGCCAACATCACTAAAAGTTGTTTACAGAGGGGTCCTCTAAAAGTAAATAAATATAATATAACTACTTAAAAAGAAAAAGAAAAAGAATACAAATCGAAAAATATGAAGATAAAACTACATCATTTGAAAATTAACACGCGAAAAACAAAACTAATTAAAATAGTGCTTTCTTGATACCACGCTTAAATTGGCTTAAGGTGGGCACATCTCTTAGGGAAAGGGGTAAGGCATTCCAAACGTCCGCTGCAAAATTTATTGTTATCCAGTGCCCCATCTTCTATGTGCGAATGATTTGCGGATATTTCGCTTTGAACGAGTATTATAGTTATGATAGTTACTGTTAAAACAGCAGTGAAAAGTTTGCATAAAAAGGTTATTAACTACCTGTAAACTTTGGTTCGTAGTTTTAGATTGTCGTGTTTTGCCAAACAGTTAAGAAACTTGAAGAGTTCCGTTTAATTTGAAATCTAAATCTTTGGTAAATTGTGTATGGCTTCTTGGTTTGTTGATGTGAATGTGCAAGTCATTAATCTTATCTGCGTGTAGTGCTGTGATTTATCGTCTACGTAGCGGAACCAAAAAAATAATGCATGTTGGTAAGTCGCCAGCACTCGTTCTTCTACAGTCTGTATGAAAATTTTAGCAACAGTGATTTGTCGTCAAAAGACGGCTGTTTATCTGTTGGTTATATGTATGGTTTTTAGTTTTTAATGAAGGTTTCAGTTAATTGTAACCTTTATTTTGATTTGTTTGTATGTGGGTGCAGTATATGTCTGTCAAGTATTTTGATAGTTGGTAAGTATAGGCTAATTCAGGATATCTGTTGAAACATCATTATAAAAAGGTTTTACGAGAATTACCGCAGAAGCATATGGAAGAGCGATTATCATTGCTAGTTCATATTCAAGGTCGAACAATATTACTTTTAACACTTCTTTCTGTTTTAATATTTTTACTTGAACTATATTGAAATATGTGTAATACTGCATGTAAGTACAACATAGCTTTTAGAGAGCAGGTGTCCTATTTTTAACAGGTTATTAAGAACTGGAAATTGACAGATATTTTGGTGAACGTGCTTAGCACGTGATGTTATACTCAGGGGCGGATCAAGCTTTCGCACGGCCCCTGGCGCTCCAAAAGCTATCCCCTCCCCAACTGACATCCTTTATCCCCAAAACTGCAGAAAAATTGATAATTTTTTATGTTTTAGAAACAAAAAAGTTAGGTGTAAGGGGGTGTTTACATGAATCCGGAATGAGTTTCGATCCGGAATGAACTCATTCCACTTTAAAAGAAATCCTATTGCATGTTTACATGAATCCGGAATGAGTCACAACTCGATCCGGATCGAGTTTATTCCTAGTTTCATTCCGGATCGAAATTTCATTCCGGATCGAAATTTACTTGTTATCTCATGTAAACGCGAATTGAATTTCATTCTGGAATGATATTGTGATTAATGACGAAGCACGCATGTGGCATGGGTATTGTCTTCCGGCAAATTGAAGCTCGTAAGCAAATAAAGAGGCTAAATGGGTTAAAATGAGTGCGAAGAAAAACAACAATTAGTTTCATGTAAACACGGATTGACATCACGTTTCGATCGGGATTGAAAGTCATTCCGGATTCATGTAAACACCCTCTAATAAAAATTGCGATATTTACTAAGAATGTTTCCACTAAAGCGTTTTATACAAAAGTTGTTTTTGAACAATGACGAGCCCAACGTTTCATACAATGCATTTTACTGACATAAAATTTCATCTCATTCATAGTCTGTAATAACGCCAAGTTGACATCAAATGGAAGCACTCGAAATTTTGTCTGTTATATGAAGTTTTATTTAAAAACAAAATCCTATCTTCTGTGATGTGGTTTTTGCATTTTTCTTGCCACACAAAGGCAATATTTCCATTGAAATATTTGCTTAGCGCGGGGCCCCTGACGAACGCCCACAACGCCCTTTCTTTAATAATCTGGCCCTGATTATATTATACTAGACTAATGATAATCAGTTGTCATAAACAGGTGTCTTCAAATGTTCCAACTAAAAGTTGGTCGGTATTTCCATGCAGTCGTTTATAGAAAGATGCAGAATATTTTGAGAACCAAATTAAAGAATTTGATTTAATTGCCACCAAAGTTCATGTACAACATATTTATGTAATTTTCACAAAAAATATTTAGTCCCGATGTTGCTTCGATCGTTGACAAAGGAAACCCTGCCGGACATTTTTCTAACGAGATGTGTGCAATGATAATATACATATGCAAATGTTAAAAACGAATGACAGATGTTTATAATTACGATCATAAATTATTAGCATTTGTCATCGACGCTAAACATAAAAAAATTCATCGAGCATAAGCTACAAATGTCAGTTTCTGTAATCATTTTTCTCTTTTTAACTCTATTCCATGTAGCTAGATGTCATTCTGACGGTGCTCCTGACTCGCAATGCGTGAGTATGATGCCAAGACACGATGTTCCGTCTCAAACAGTTAATAGTCCATATCATGTTAAAGTTGATAAAACATTCTATAATGACACAAAAATCAATGTATCCATCGAAAGTTTGAGTGAGTATATTAAAGGATTTCTTCTTCAAGCAAGGCAAGTTGGTGAAAACACGGCAATCGGGATGTTTTCAGAATCATCACTACCAGAAAATACAAAGTTCGTGAATTGTGGTAACAGTAAGGTACTGATAATATTTGCATAATAGCTAAATTTTAAAGTTGCTTTGCGCTCCTCTTAAGACTAAAACTTTTTGTATACTCTAACTCTGTATTTTGTTGAGTGTAAAAAGAGTGTAAACACTGCTAATCAATATAAAAATAACGGATAAAAATTGCATGTTTTCACCACTGAGATCTAAAGTTGCGTTTAGAAATCAAGAAGCATGCAAGGTAATCTGATATTATGCCGTTAGTTGACATGTTAGGCCCGGTTCAAACGTCGCATTTTACATGCGCCGAATCAAATCTGAGTTTTAGTCGACTAAAATAGTTTTATGCGTAGTTTGATTCAGACGTCGAATTTAATAGTCGCATTTATTATAGTTATGCTTCCACTTTTTCACAGTTTATTCATTTTCTTGTACTAATTTCCTAAAATGGCGAACAGAAAAATGTTGAGTTTATGCATTTCAAATATGATTCGTGTTAATAGGAAAAGACGAATATTGATGCATGTTACAGCAAATAAACTATTGTAAACGAGACGGCAGCTTCTGCAAATTTCCCATGTTTTTCTACCGTTAATTGGTCAAAAAAAGCCTTCATACGTAGCCCTCCTTATCGATCATGTCGAAGACAAGATAGAAATTCCGGCTGTTGGAAGAAAGTTTGGAGTATTTATTCTGATCTTCGATTCAAAAAAACATTTCGTGTATCTCGAGGAAACTTTCCTTGTACATATAAATTTTTTGCACTTTAAACAAGTGTATTTTGTTAAACTTGTGCACGAAATACAAGGGCCGTTACCAACACTCGCCGCCGCCATGTTTTTACAACTTTGCGCATGGCATTTAGCATGGAAATAATTGATTTTTGCTTAGAAATATCTTAAAATAAATTATGCATTAAATTCGGCTCATGTAAAATGCGACGTTTGAATCAACATCGAATTTCCGTCGAATATTCGACTAACTCAGTCGAATATGCGACTAAAGTCGCATTAAATTAAAATCCGTTGAATTTAATTGATTCAAACGTCGCATTTTACATGCACATAATTCTCGCATTTGATTCGGCGCATGTAAAATGCGACGTTTGAACTGGGCCTTAATTACACTATTAAGAACTCTCGGTCGTTTAATAAGTAAATCATTCTCCAGGGAATAGGTTTAGAATACCCAACGAATCAAAAGTGTATATAGCCATGCCGTATACCGATGCAGCTTCAACGTCAGAGCAAATCTATCATAGGTTTTAAAGTACCTTCAGCCTAAATGCCTCTTTAAAGTCAACATAACTACGCTGTCATGAGGCTACGTACCTACGTGTCTAGGCAACTCGCTTATGCGTATGTAGATATACCGTCTTCTTTGATTGCTACCAACCTCTACGAAATTATCAAAGCTTTGATACCTTGCCGTTTTCTATACTTCCCTTTTTTACTCAGCCAAACACGTTGCACCGCACGTGACGTACAATATTGTCCAACGAAGCTTCTTCAATCTTTATAAGTGGCTGAATATAGGGTCAAACGGGATCCAACTTCATTGCGTCACGCAATGCATGGTTTTGTAGGATGCTCTACTAACCTATGTGTTATTAGCCAACACAATGTTTTCATCCCCTCATCTTTCTGCTTGTTTTCTTCCTGAACTGCCATCTCTGCTCTTCCAATGCTGCTTCAACATTTGAATATTGTTGTAATGAAAACACACGTAAAAGAACTCTATTAAGGCACCGCAGTAACGTTGCAACCCATGTTATATCAACAGTGAACTCCATAATAACTATAATAGTCTATATAAAATACGACGCCATCTTTTGTAAATTTTAGTACTGATTAAGCTTATTTTTATAGGTCATTTCATTTTGTATCTTTAATACGACTTATAATTACTTTATTTGTTTAGTATCTTACCTTTCTGATTACAAATATTAGATTTGTTACAAACTTTTGGAAAAATCTTTGCCCAGTTATTTTTTGTAGATTATATCGCTCAAGTCTCAAAGGACAAAATATGCAATTTCAAATTCATCATTTATACATCTATGTCACGGCCGTGCTTTTAATTGTTTTTGCTAAAATTGTAGCAAATAGGTATAACCTGCAAAAGGTCAAACGACTTATGAAAACGTCCACAAAAGTGCAAGGATTTCTTAATATCCTTGAATATTGTTCAAGTTATCGCTGGAAAAAAGAGCAGACTTTTTAAAATGTGCATCATTTTTTAGGAAAAGAGCTGAGAGCATCTGTATCTATTGATCTTTCATCTTCTGTTATAGAGCGCTGTCACTCACTCCGCTCGCCTTAATGTAAGAACGTTGACTTTCGATTGGGAGCCACCAAAAGGTTTATCAGGTAATATATCTTTCTATGCCACCGTCGTGAAGGATTATCGTACTTACTGGGTTAAACTTCAGTCGGCTGAACTCCGTGTAACCTATAACAAGGTAATACTGGATTGTACTCAGGTTTATCCTCCATCAATCATTCTGCATGCAACTGTATGTAGGTGAATATATACTTGTGTGACTCACTTATTTCTTCTAAATTTCTGCATATCCACAGAACGATAGCGGAGCTGGCTCGAATGTTGTTGGTATGCCATCTTTATTCTTTATGGGACTAGTTCTTGTCTTGTTTGAAATGTGATTGGAAACTTCTTCATACGCTTTTATTTCTTATATCCTACACACGAAGGAAGAGGAACTACCGTAGGTGCAATCATTGTTTATCGTCACTTGTTAAACAATTAACACCTGAAGGCAAATTTGTGCCCATGTAGCTTATAGTAAAATGGTAACTCGTAGCACAATACTTCATGTTGTATGAAAAAAATGGTAATAAAATACTCGAATTTCCTTGATTATCAGTTTCATCGAGTTTCAATTTTTTGAGAATGAATCTTCATATGATAGTATTTGATGGTTAAAAAGAACAAAAGAACATCTTAGCTTTCATATTACTGCTTTAGGCCGTCGTCTGTCATAAATTAAATTACTACAACACTCCCTACCCCCAATTACCCCCAATCATAACTGTGCACATGAATGAGAAATTGTGCTGATTCAGCATTTTAGACATTTTTGTCTCCTGTCTGTTACTAACACTTTTGTTTTACTCTATTAATATGACTTTATCCACGAAAAATATTAATTGAGGGTTAGTTCTCTTTGAACTGAGAGCAATTATAATCGCAATAAGTCTGTGTGATTAAAATTAAAAAGATTACAATGTGATGCATTGTTTCTGAAGTCATGACTTACGTGTCAATAATTATGGGGAATGCTTCTCAACCAGTGAGCTTACTCTTCATCATCGTAATGATTTTCATCGATATCATCGGCATAAAACTGCTCAGATCGAGTCACTTTCGTCATTTTCATGAAATGCGTTTGCGCATTGATTGCACTGACAAACGCTAGCGCAATACAAGTAGACCTTGTGACAAGATCATTTATTTCATGTCCATCCCATCTTACATGCCATTTAACATTTTTAAGAATCCCACCTGGGGTGGGTTTTAAATTTATCCAATTTATTGAGACATTCCCATCATCTTCAACAAGCAAGCCACGTTCAGCTACGACAGGACTATCAGTGAGGGAATTTAAAGCTTTCCTCCAAATTGCAGCAAGATACGCAACTCTCTTTAGGTGTTTCCTTAACACATTCTTGGTCACAATACTTTCCAAGTCGGAAATGTTATGACGTGCTGTATTTACATCATTCACTTGTTTTTGATGAAACAAAAGGGCAACAAATCTTTCGATCTCTTTTTCCAACCTTGGTGTGACGATCAATGAATATAATGAAAACATCGCCAATCGTCCGTAAACACATTTTTGACACTGAGTGCGCTTTTAACCCTTTGTTGCATGAATTTTTTCGCTGACCAAGCTCCATCGTGTTCGGTGATTGTTGCCCTGAAGCAACAGAACTTTTGAGCGAAATTGTCAAGCGTATTCTGTCCCAGAATCCTTTTATTCCTTGTCAGCATGATTCTTTATAGACCAAGCATAGCTAATCGAGACGAAGAATCATCCAATGAACAAGTAGCTTTGACTATCGCTCAATTGGTGCAACTTAATACTTACCACCGTCGTTGGCAAGAAGAAGTTAAGCGGAAACGGAGAAACAAATCGCATGAAGCTCCTAGCTCTTCCAATCTACATACCTTACTTGTATTAAAATTCGAGTCGTACTCATTTTCGCTCAGCTTTAAATTCGCGCGATTTAATTTCGCGCACTTTGTTGACAATTATTCGCGCAGCTTTAAATTCGCGCAAGTAGTTTTATGTGCTCGTTCTTTTTGGTTTGTTCAAAAGAACTATTAATAATTAACGCATTTATATTGAGCTTTCTTTATTAAGAAATACCTCAATATTCATCAAAAAAGCGATTGGGTGGCCTCAAAAATGGCTTCAAAATAAAGCGTAAGTTCACTATCCCAACAAGAACTAAAAAATGTAGTAAATGATATTGCCTAACAATATACTTTATAAGTCAAACAAAAGTTTAGCTACAGTTCTAATGGATCCTCTTTTCGTTGTGGTTCCTCCAATGCGGCGCTCCCACCTGATCGTTGCCAACCTAAAGCTGGATTTCCACTTCCCGGTAAGGACGGAAAACGATAAACGCCAAACGGTACAGGCATGCGCAGTAGAAAATGTAGCACCGCAAAACGGTATGCACACCGTACTGCTTTCCAATTTTAAAAGTTGAAGTCAAGTCAACTTTTTTCCGCGGAATTCATACCGTTTCACTTTTTAGCCAATCAAATTATACCACAAAAATTGACTCCTGGGTAGTAGCAAGATGGCGGATAATACTGAATTGATGCTCACAAAATTATTAAGTTTTCAGAGAAGCAATCGGCATGTCAATTATTATGGTAGCCAAATATTTACTGGATCTGAAGAATCCACGTATATATTGGATCAAGATATAATGCAGAAGACGACGGCGACTGAAGATGTTTCCAAGGAGCAGCAACTGCTTAGCCAAACCAGTGATAATACGATAGACAATTTTGGACATAACGAAGAGAGCGAGTACTCTTTACAAAGTCAGAATCACTTCAGTAGTAATTTGATTGATGAAGTGAGGAATTATCCTTGCCTATGGGATTTGAAGTCCAAAGGGTTCAAGAACAGTGTTATGAAGAAACAAGCATGGTTAAAAATTTCAGAGCAACTCCATGTGCAAGGTACAGTCTCTAAATATGCATCAATGACAAAGCATCCTTTGACAAATGACAAGCAGGAAGCTTATCATGTTTATTGTGGTAACCAGAAATGAAAAATCTCTCATGTTTTTACTTTGTTACATGCCATTTCATGTGTTTATACCTGTGTGTTTGCATACCTAGCATTACATCTAAAAAACCATATTGTTAGTTTTGTCCTAGTTATGTAAAGTCCATAGCAAAACTTCAGATGATATTGATATTTTGTTCATAAACTCATTTGCAGATGCTTTTATTTTTTTGCTATTAAACCAGATGTGTATAAAAATATTAGTATTGCACACCACATGTTGTGTTGTGCTTTCTTTTAAATTTGTGACTTGGTATGCTTTTGACAACAATTAGTTATTTTACCCATATGTTTTCAGCAATTGAAGCAGAAAATGAGTTCAAAAGGTTAAGAGAAAATTTCCGAAAGTGTCTGAAAAGAGAGAATTGGAATCACGATCTGGAGCAGAAGCAAAAAAGTTACCCACATGTGCCTTCTTTGTTGAATTGAGTTTCCTTAGAGATAGTGTTTCTAATAGAAAATCAACAAGCAATGTGAATGTACCCAGACTATCAGATAGTCGATCATCGTCACCATTTGATTTAACTCAAGTATCCTCAGGCAGTTCCAATGAAATAGCAATTGCTGCACCTGGAATGAGAAATCCATCACCCAAGCCCAAACCATCCTCAGAAATCATAGCAGCCTCAACGAAAACTCAAACGAAAAGAAGATGATGACCCTTTGAATGCAGCTCTTACTGCAGCAATAGTCAAAGACATTAATAAATCTGGTGAAGACACAAATGATTCTGATTTACTTTTTTATAAAAGTCTGGTGGCACCTTTAAAACAACTCTCATCTAAGAAGAACAAGAGAGCTAGAATCAAACTTTTAGAGGTATTAATGAGCTTTGACATTGATGATGAATGATTAACTGCATGCTATATAACTGCATTAACTGGAACTATAAATACCATTTTGATGTTTAAGTTCTTGTTTTATTTAATTCTAGTGTGTTTTGTTGAAGGTAAATTGGTTTTCAACTGATGCTTGTTGTTTTGTCATTTATAATTACAGTTGCTTTTTCTGAAGGCCTTATCACGATTAGAGCATTAAAATTCTGGTTATATGTGGGTATTTTTATACAAGTTTATTAGAAAACTAGCATACTTAAAACTTAAGAAATTACAAACTTTCTACACATTATATATGTTCTACTTTACTCATATGTACATGTTTCATTAATGAATGCTCCAACAATTGTCAAACCCAGTTAAAGATAACTTGTATTATTCATGTGTTGCTGTGACATGCTTCAATTGCCATGGTACTTGCCGTGCCTCAGACATGAAATAATCACAAAAATTTTCTCGTATTCTCTTGGCTATTTTACTGTATTTATTAGAACCAAGTTGTTGAATGTCAGCCAACCCAGCTGTGCTATGAAATGCTTCTACTTCGTTGCGCCAGGCTCCTTTTTTAAATCCATAGCTGTTTTCGGTATCTGCAAAACCTGGAGGACCGTACTTACTTGCCTCAAAAGATTTGCCATGCATCAAGTAATTATGCAATGCCACAACTGCTTTTGTTGTACAAACGACCAAGACAACTTTACCAATAATGGGGCGTCGCCAAATTCGGAAACGTGCAGCAGCTATGCCAAATGAGTTTTCAATGACCCTCCTAGCTCTAGACAAACGATAGTTATAAATCCTCTCTTTCAAAGAGAGTACCTCGCGCGGGTAGGGTTTCATCAGTTGCTCAGACAAACGGAATGCCTCGCCCCCAACAAAAACATAAGGAAATTTGTTTTCTGATCCAGGTATCTTCTCATTTCTGGGTAGATGCAAAATATCATGTTCTATTGCATATCCTAGATTACTACTAGAAAAAACGCCTCCATCACTATTTCTGCCCGAGTTTCCTATATCTACGAGGGTGAACCGGTATTGTGCATCGCACACTGCTAAAAGAATAATTGAGTGAGTTTTTTTATAATTAAAGAAACTCGACCCTGATCTTGCTAGAGCTTGCATGACTATATGCTTGCCATCAATTGCCCCCAAGCAATGTGGAAAATTCCATTTGCGATTAAAATCTTTCGCAATGTTCTTCCATTCGACTTCACTTTCAGGACACTTAACGTAAATGGGTGAAAGAACATCCCAAATAGCTGCCGTGGTCTCTCTTATGACACGGCTGATAGTTGTAGGATGTATACGGAAATTGCTTGACAGCGAAGCGTGAGAGTTTCCAGTGACCAAGTATCTTAGAGTAACTGAGAGCCGCTCACTCGGAGATATTGGTTCTCTTTTTTCACTGCACTTGGCGATTTTAGGAGCAACAAGCTGCAAAATATCAGCAACAAGCTGCGACAAGCTGCAAAAGATCAGTCCAATGTGCTTTAAAAACATCAGCGATCAAAACCTATTGTTTTGTTGCGCGAAAACCAAGCTCTTCTCTAATTAGCTTAACATAGGGGATAAGAATGCGATTGACTAATTCAATTTCTTTCGTTTCATTTGACCAATGATTTTCCGTGTGGGTAACGTGGAATTCTTTTGGAAATCTGAATTTAGGGTGACACCGGTCTGTTTTCCCCTGGTAGATTAGTTGAATTGGCAGAAACTTTCCCGACGCGATGACTGAGAATGTTCCAGTAATTTGGCGATAAACGGCGCTATCACTGATCGGCACAAACTTCTCGTTAGTTTTGTCCATTGTATATTTGCTGATGAGGACAAACGGGAGAGGGGTCTGGTCAATGTTTATAATGAGATCGTCGGTAACGTCATAAGCGGTAACCACTTCCTTAGTAGAACGATGAAACGTGAAGCGAATTTCTTTTAAGAAGCCAGGTGATACGGGTTGTTTTGCAGTTGTTGCTCTACGTTTACTGAAACCCAATCTTCTGAAAATTGACTGGCACCATGTATAGTGGAATTCTAGGGTTCCTCCGTTTTCTTTCAACAAAGACCGATCATTAGCCAGTACTATCCCCTTCGCTATGGAAATAGCAATGTTGTAATTGACAACACAACCGGCCGTTCTCATGCTCTTGATCATGGCGATAACTTTCTCATCGATGTTCTCGGGTAACAAAGTTTTTGCTCCACGATGTTTTCTTGGCAATTGTTCGAGTTCAGTGCGCTCTTTTCGTTCCTTATTGTACGATTTGACAAGTCCACGAACAGTTGACTCTGGTACGGAATACTTTCTTGCCGCCGGTCTTATTCCATGCACAATTCCCCATTTTGCAATTTCTGCTCGTTGAAAAGCATCATATGCTCCATATTTGCCCCTCCTTTTCTTTGGTTCTGGAGCGTCAAGAAATAAATGCTGTTTTACTGCATTTTCTTCAGCAGCATTTAATTTGCTGTCAGACGACGCGACCGAAATATCGTCTTGGGAAACCTTTTTGAAATATTTTAACAGAGCCATGTGCGTTGATTTCCCGCACAATGTTTTCTGTTGGCAATACTTGAACGGTAGAATATGTGTTGCAGAAACGTTTGACGTATTTGGCAATTAGTTAATAAGGAAGTAAAATCAGTCAGTATAATAATAATAGAACATCATATCTAACACCTAAAGAAACGTGACTCATCATTGACTATTGTGTTGGAGAAATGGAAAGCATTTGCATCGTGTGCAATGATTTGAAAAAATACACTTGTCTAAAATGCCAATCATTTGTTTGTAACTGAGGAATCAAGTGTTCAATCCCTGCATCTGAAAACTATCCTGGATGGAAAAGTCGTTCGAGTGTTGCTTTAGGTGAAGCGTGCGACGCGAAAGAAAATTACGCATCTGATGGCTTGCTTCAGGAAACCCACGATTCAGGAACGGATGATTCTAATTCAGTGAAACTGAGCCCCGAGGGGACATCGTTTTCTCTGGCTTGCGTATCACGAGGTTTTCATGAATACAGAAAAATCTGGGCTCCAAGAATCAACCAGCAGTTAATAATAAAACCAGAATCAGGAAAGCTATTCGACCCATATGCTATTGGTCTGTTTACCAAAATCAGAGGCAAGATTGAACCATTGTCACTGGTCGGACATTTGCCTCGAGAGATTTCCCGATTTTGCAAGTTCTTTTTTGAATATGGGGGCAATATAGAAGCATGTGTGGGTGACATCAAATTTCGTCGATCCCCATTACCACAAGGAGGCTTGGAGATTCCTATTACCCTAACAGTCATGCAGAACAATACAAGTTTTAGGATATACAGCAAAATGCAGGCATTCGTGACGGAATACTACGTAGAACCCGAGAATATCCCGACTGAAATTGTACAGGATGAAAATAAAGACATTTTTGATTTTTAATGTTACCAGGATAACTAAAAACATATGTCAATATGTATATGCGTTAATAAAACAACTGATTTGCATAACCAACAATGAATGTCTCATGTTACACTACAAAGCTTTTCGCGCGGATTATATTTCGCACAGTACTAAAATTCGCGCACTCAGCGCTGCGCGAATTCTAGTACTGCGCGAATTTTAATACAAGTAAGGTAGGAATATTTGTGCATTCCAAGACTGAAAGCCATGACACTGCATCGGAATCTCCATTTCGTACGGAAGAGTATTGAGCGTTTCCACAGATCTTGGTAACAAAGTATGTCGCCGTTATTAGGAGGACATGGCAGCATGTCATTCAAGTCTACGTCTGGGCTGTTTACATGCAGCAGCTGCAGTAGACAACATCGATCATAACCAGAGCTCAACGAAAGCCAAAGATTTTATTTGACGGCACTGCAATATCCTTGTTTCAACATATATATATATAATCCTGGTTTAGAACGAACACCTACAAATATTTTGTAAAAAAATTGCGCCAACTTAATTGGCAAACTTCCATCGACTTACACAGACGTCGTTCCCGTATCAGCAAGAATCAGAAAAGTTTGCATTCCAACTACAACTGCAGATATTAAATCGAATGGATGCTCCTTCACTACAGGCATTGATGACAAATTTAAATGGTTAAAAAATACAGTCCTATCGTTATAGAAACGTTGGATGAAAATGCTACTATTTCTGGGACTGCTTTCCACTCACATCAACAGTCTTGTATACACCCTTTTCAAGCTCCGATTGTTCAGAATTCGTGTTTAATAAGAGACACGGGAACATTTTTGTTCAGAGTTCACGTGCAACTCAGTCCTGTTCTTTGTGAGGTGAAATTAGTCGCTTGACTCGACTCATTATTGATTCAAATTGGATGCAAGAAAAGAATTAGTAGCGAGTTGAACCGCAAACGTCGTATATTATCAACTTTTAGTCTGCGTGACTCTGGTCAGCGCTTATTTAGCGATTATTCGAACTATTTGATTATAACAACGAAACTGATCGATAAATTTAAGAGCAATTTGCTTTGCTCGACATTTGCCGAAATTTCTTTGAACAATTTTAAACAATATTTTGACTTCAGGTTCAACATGATTGCTATTTTAAGAACAAACATCTTGAAATGGCGCAATATCAAGTTTTAATCATCACCACATAAGCTTTCTCCATACAAATTTTTCTACTTTTAATAGAAATTGAACACTTTTAGCGCATATCTGCTTCACTATTGATTGTTCAAGTTTGGCAACAATTCTGCAAGCTCAGAATATTATAATATAGATGTCATCTAATTTTCCGCAAAAATTTAGTCGGATTTCGAATGGTTCATTGCAAAATGTCGAATATTTTGGCTGCTAGACTGAAGAATTCGAGTTAATTCTGCAATAATTCATCTATAGATTATAGAACATAGCTATGTGAAGGAATTCATTCCTGTTGCTACAATTCATTACAAAAAGTGCAGCTTTTCTGTCACGCTGTGAGCAATAGATCGTGACTAAAACACCACACGAGTACATACGAGTACATACGAGTAACATACGAGTACATACCAGAGCCCTCTATAGTATAAGAGTTGGGACATCTATTGTTATCCGTATAGCTTACGTTGATTGGGCAATATTAATCACCTGATCAATTTCCGCCATTTTGGTTCCTAGTTTTGAAATTTTATCTTGTGTTTATATAGCAATTGCTGCTAGTAATACAGTATTTTGAGATAATATTGCGTTTTTTTATGGATAAGTGTGTAATAACTGATTGTTGAAGGCTACTAAATGTCATTACATATCGCATAAATCGAGGATTACGAAAAAAATGAAAGAAATGCCTTTACGTCGAACTTACGAAATTTGATTGCGTATGGTGATTGTTGTGCTGAACTGCTTTTGATATAAGGTTCAATTAACTGACTCAAGTAGAGAAACATTTTTGGGCCAAATAACATTGCAAAGTTCGTGCTGATGCAGTTTCAATAGTTTTCTTACTCCAAAGCTTGTCTTTTAATCGAAGATGATTTCTCATTATGTTCTGAAATTGGTCAATCTACAAACCTCTCAATTCTCAGCCACTTCCATACTAAAACAACTACACCAAATCACAGAAACTCTTATGATTTTCCATGTTGTATTTTGTATTTTTAGTTCATCATTTAAAAATGAAGTAATTATAATTAGGATATTCAATGAAACAGCTGAGTACAATATATTTTTGGTATTGAATTGTACAAATGTACCCTACTTCTGTAGCTCAAAGTAGAACATTACTTCTCTTCTAGACTTGTTGATGATATTTTAATTGTAGGTTTTGGTTTATAAGATCACAGAGGCATATCTCCATAATTTCAGCTATTTGGGCTTTTTGATGTATATTACAATTGTTGCTGCCTTTCTCATATATATTAAAATGTTGCCGGCTTTCTTATATATATTTAGGTTGTGCTGGCTTTTTGATATATATATTTCACTGGTAATACAAGGCATAGAATTTGAACAAACGGGGCTGAGCTCCCTCCAACATACCCCTGTTTGATCATTAAACACATATAGATGTCATTCCTCAACCAATAAATTTAACTCTTTGCTAAATTAAAGATTGGATCAGACTCATATGCTGTATAAAAGACTACAAACAGTAGCATTTATAGCAAACAGACTGTTCTTCAACAACAGAAATGTTTCATATTATAGAAATAATATATTCATTTTAAAAAAATGCTTCACCAAAATTTTCAGCAGAATCCCTAACAAACTTTATTAGAAATAAACTTTAATACTTTATAAAGTGATAAAAGCGAAATAACTTCATATAAAGGAATAAAGCGTTTAAGGTCAAATGCATCTTGGCCAAATCATTGCATATTTCAATAACTAAAAAGTAAAAAAGTCTGTCATTTTCTGCTGAGCAAGAAAATTTTGTGATCTTTCAGGATAAAAAATATCATGCTTGGATTAAATTGGGGGGGCATAAATCACTAACTACCATTAAATTGTTACAAATCTTGAACACAAATCTCTCCGGACCAAATCTGCATGATTACTATGATTCAAAGTTTCGAACAAAGTCTTGTCCAAGTATTTGATAACACTGATGCCAGGATAACATTGCCGCTTGCCACCAAGCTTCAAGTCGGAACATAAGCCGAGAAAACACGTTCACGTACGAAAAATACTTCTTACAATGGGTCACGATCAATTTAAAGCACGAACTAGTAAACCGCAAACGAAGCTCAAACCAATGAAATTAAATCAGGTCTGCCGCAAATCGTTAAAAAAACGCAGAGCTTGTATTTATTCCTAATATATTTGATACTACCATGGAATAAGCTTAAATTGCTTTCTTCTTTTGCATATAAACCCAATTTCCAATAGTATTATTATAGTTTCACTTTGCAAGTAGGAACCAAAATGGCGGCTCCGCGCTCGCCCCAGACCGTTTGTCCCAACTCTTATACTATAGAGGGCTCTGGTACATACGAGTGATTATACATTCATTTTGGTCTTTAAGATACTGATTTTGCAGTTAAAAGACTGAATTATATCAGCTAGAACTTTAAAAACATTAAAAGTAAGCTGAAATTGTACGCATAATATGATATATATACGTAACACAGTGCAACTCTCATTTAATTCATATATAATGTACATTTATTTCATATAGCACGTTTTGAAAGCATTATTTATACGTTGTTTATTTAATCGCTTTCATAAATATGTATTTCCTAGGTGAATGTGTGTCAAAAAGCACTCAAATACTGGCAAATCGCATCGACAAAATATCTATAACAAATTCAACTAAAACATACAAATGAATGTAGTATGAAAGTAAAATACCTTTTCAGCATTTAAATCCATCAAATGGTTGCCCCAAAGTCCACACAAATACAAGGAAAAATAAACGCAAATATCAATGTATTGAAGAAATTGTGTTGTTTCCATTGAGTTCTATAAGACCTGGAGGGGAAACGTCAACCAAATTACTATAAATTATCAGCGCGCGGCCGCGTGGTCAAAAACATGGCGGATTTTGGTTGTCAAAGTCAGCGGAAAGACGCGGGCTCATAAAATGAAATTTTTTTCGCCCACCCGGATTTGACAACCACAATTGCGATTATATAAAATATCAATGCCAAGCACAAAAACTTTAGAAATTTTATCTTTAAAACATGCTGCAAACTTGTTTGGTATACGGATGCTGAAGTAATGCCAGAAAAGGAAACATTTCATGACACCGGTAAGCAACGTAAGATTGTTTACTATTTAAAGTGTTCAGTGTTTTGTTTTAAGTCGATACTTGAAGTGTGATGGCATATATTTTGTGAATGTTTTTACTCCTAAGTTGTAATTTAAGTTATGTTTATCCAGTCTTATTTGTTCTTTACTTAATCGATTGCTAGACGAGGCAAAGCAACCAGTTCTTATCGAGATATGCATATCTTAAAACTCCTTGTTTCAACTGAGTTGAAATGGAGGATTTTTTCATATTTTTCTGAAAATATGAAGCAAATATTAAGGACAGAGCTGTATTGAAATCAAATGCAGTGCAGGATTAATTAGTGAGCTCTTTGGTACATGTCGTACAATAAAAAATACCTGTATTAAACAGCTAGCCTGGACAATTTGACAGATTATGGACAATCATATTGATGGTGTGTAAAGGTTTGCTTTATGCTAAAAGTTTTATAAATCCAGCCATCTGGTGTTTCTGTAAATGAATTGTTTGTTACATAGTGTAGTAAACAGGTTAGTACATCAAAATCAAGATAAAAACTACTTTGTTCAATAATGTGCCAAATTTTGCTCCTACCTTGAAATATTTGCTCAAGAAAAGCTTATCATGACATGCATGAAACATTAAATACAGTACTGCGTCATCTGACAAAGTCCACATGTTTTTCAATTCCAGGTGATTAAAAATTCACATAAGATGCATCGGTTGCAATGAAGTTGAATGTGGAAGAAGCAAAAATTGATGGCAAAGAACTTTTTATGTCTTTTGAAGAATTACGATATCATTTAAAAGAATAAGAGTAGCAATCTAGTAAAAGAAGCGACATCTGTCTTCAACATGAGACTTGTTTTTGACCACGGGGTCCAGGCCCCTTTGCCCCTCCAGGTCTTTTAGAGCTCAATGGTCGGCACTAGATCATGGTCAACTAACGTACGCGCCCACATATTATTCTTATTATGTCAGCGGTAAGTAACAATTGACGAATATTCATGTTTCATTTTACGAATGATTTTACCGCACTACATATTGCGTTTGCATATGGCAATAAGGCAAATTGGCAATAGAGAAAGCGATAAAAGATTACAAAGATTTCAATTCAATTTTGGTCAGATGTACTTTCTTTAAAATGTCTGCCTTGCAGAAGTAATGGATTGACTACCGTGAAATTGGCACCACATTGGGCACAACATTCAACACAACATTCATCACAACATTCAACACCACATTCAACTAAAATTTATCATTCAAAATGATAAATCGAAAAATCGTCTTTAAAACACGTTTTCCATCAAATAAAATAGTAAAAAACAATTCTTAACTGTTTATTATTATTTTACTGTCCTAACCATCACAAAAATGTATAAAAGTCAAGAAATTGAAGAAAACACTAAGATTTATATTACAGTGTACTTTCCATTTCTCTTAATTAGCGTATAACTTAAAACTACACGGTAGAATTTTTAAACTTGGCCAGAATATAGATAATTATATTGCCTAAAATATATCCAAAATCTGGAGAGTGCACAAAAATATAAATGATAGAAAAACATCTACAAAGTCGGATGACACGAATACGCGTAATATAATATTATATAATTAACTTCCTATATCCAGGTATCTTTGCAAACAAAGGCCTATAAATAAAAAACTACACGGTAGAATTTTTTTAAACTTGGCCATACTGTTGATATGTTTATTCTCTAAAATATATCCAAAATCTGGAGAGTGCACAAAAAAATAAGTTGTAGAAAATCATCGGCAAAGTCGGATGACACGAATACGCGTAATATAATATTTAATAATTAACTTCCTATATCAAGGTATCTTTGCAAACAAAGGCCTGTAAATAAAAAACTACACGGTAGAATTTTTTTAAACTTGGCCATATTACAGATATTTTTATTGTCTATAACATATCCAAAATCTGGAGAGTGCACAAAAATATAAAAGGAATAGTATTCCTTGAGAATAAACCGTGAAGTTGGCACCACATTCGACAAACAGCTCTATAGCTAAAAAACTACACGGTAGAATTTTTTTAAACTCAAGTATATTATAGAATTTTATATTGTCTAAAATATATCCAAAATTTGGAAAGTGCACAAAAATATAAATGATAGAAAAACATCGGCAAAGTTGGATGACTCAAATGCGCGTAATATAATCTTGTATAAATAAGTTAAGAATTCCGGTTCTTTAACAAACAAAGACCTATAAATAAAAAACTACACTGTAGAATTTTTTTAAACTTGGCCATACTGTTGATATGTTTATTCTCTAAAATATATCCAAAATCTGGAGAGTGCACAAAAAAATAAGTTGTAGAAAATCATCGGCAAAGTCGGATGACACGAATACGCGTAATGTAATATTATATAATTAGATTCCCATATCCAGGTAAATTTGCAAACAAAGGCCTATAAATAAAAAACTACACGGTAGAATTTTTTTAAACTTGGCCATATTACAGATATTTTTATTGTCTATAACATATCCAAAATCTGGAGAGTGCACAAAAATATAGAAGGAATAGTATTCCTTGAGAATAAACCGTGAAGTTGGCACCACATTCGACAAACAGCTCTATAGCTAAAAAACTACACGGTAGAATTTTTTTAAACTCAAGTATATTATAGAATTTTATATTGTCTAAAATATATCCAAAATTTGGAAAGTGCAAAAAAATATAAATGATAGAAAAACATCGGCAAAGTTGGATGACTCAAATGCGTAATATAATCTTGCATAAATAAGTTAGAATTCCGGTTCTTTAACAAACAAAGACCTATAAATAAAAACTACACGGTAGAATTTTTTTAAACTTGGCCATACTGTTGATATGTTTATTCTCTATAATATATCCAAAATCTGGAGAGTGCACAAAAAAATAAGTTGTAGAAAATCATCGGCAAAGTCGGATGACACGAATACGCGTAATATAATATTTAATAATTAACTTCCTATATCAAGGTATCTTTGCAAACAAAGGCCTATAACTAAAAAACTACACAGTAGAATTTTTTTAAACTTGGCCATACTGTTGATATGTTTATTCTCTATAATATATCCAAAATCTGGAGAGTGCACAAAAAAATGATTTGTAGAAAATCATCGGCAAAGTCTAATATAAAATTCTATAATATACTTGAGTTTAAAAAAATTCTACCGTGTAGTTTTTTAGCTATAGAGCTGTTTGTCGAATGTGGTGCCAACTTCACGGTTTATTCTCAAGGAATATATTCCTTTTATATTTTGTGCACTCCAGATTTTGGATATGTTATAGATAAAAATATCTGTGTATGGCCAAGTTTAAAAATTCTACTGTGTAGTTTTTATTTACAGGCCTTTGTTTGCAAAGATACCTTGATATAGAAGTTAATTATTAAATAATATATTACGCGTATTCGTGTCATCCGACTTTGCTGATGATTTTCTACAACTATTTTTGTGCACTCTCAGATTTTGGATATATTTTAGAGAATAAACATATCAACAGTATGGCCAAGTTTAAAAAAATTCTACAGTGTAGTTTTTTATTTATAGGTCTTTGTTTGTTAAAGAACCGGAATTCTTAACTTATTTATGCAAGATTATATTACGCGCATTTGAGTCATCCAACTTTGCCCATGTTTTCTATCATTTATATTTTTGTGCACTTTCAAATTTTGGATATATTTTAGACAATATAAAATTCTATAATATACTTGAGTTTAAAAATTCTACCGTGTTTTTAGCTATAGAGCTGTTTGTCGAATGTGGTGCCAACTTCACGGTTTATTCTCAAGGAATACTATTCCTTCTATATTTTTGCACTCTCCAGATTTTGGATATGTTAGACAATAAAATATCTGTAATATGGCCAAGTTTAAAAAAATTCTACCGTGTAGTTTTTTATTTATAGGCCTTTGTTTGCAAATTTACCTGGATATGGGAATCTAATTATATAATATTACATTACGCGTATTCGTGTCATCCGACTTTGCCGATGATTTTCTACAAATTATTTTTTTGTGCACTCTCCAGATTTTGGATATATTTTAGAGAATAAACATATCAACAGTATGGCCAAGTTTAAAAATTCTACAGTGTAGTTTTTATTTATAGGCCTTTGTTTGAGTTACCTGGATATGGAAGTTAATTATATAATATTATATTACGCGTATTCGTGTCATCCGACTTTGCCGATGATTTTCTACAACTTATTTTTTTGTGCACTCTCCAGGTTTTGGATATATTTTAGAGAATAAACATATCAACAGTATGGCCAAGTTTAAAAAAATTCTACCGTGTAGTTTTTTATTTATAGGCCTTTGTTTGCAAAGATACCTGGATATAGGAAGTTAATTATATAATATTATATTACGCGTATTCGTGTCATCCGACTTTGTAGATGTTTTTCTATCATTTATATTTTTGTGCACTTTCCAAATTTTGGATATATTTTAGACAATATAAAATTCTATAATATACTTGAGTTTAAAAAAATTCTACCGTGTAGTTTTTTAGCTATAGAGCTGTTTGTCGAATGTGGTGCCAATTTCACGGTTTATTCTCAAGGAATACTATTCCTTTTATATTTTTGTGCACTCTCCAGATTTTGGATATGTTATAGACAATAAAAATATCTACAATATGGCCAAGTTTAAAAAAATTCTACCGTGTAGTTTTTTATTTACAGGCCTTTGTTTGCAAAGATACCTGGATATAGGAAGTTAATTATTAAATATTATATTACGCGTATTCGTGTCATCCAACTTTGCCGATGATTTTCTACAACTTATTTTTTTGTGCACTCTTCAGATTTTGGATATGTTATAGACAATAAAATATCTACAATATAGCCAAGTTTGAAAAATTCTACCGTGTTTTTTATTTATAAGGCTTTGTTTGTTAAAGAACCGGAATTCTTAACTTATTTATGCAAGATCATATTACGCGCATTTGAGTCATCCAACTTTGCCGATGTTTTTCTATCATTTATATTTTGTGCACTTTCCAAATTTTGGATATATTTTAGACAATATAAAATTCTATAATATACTTGAGTTTAAAAATTCTACCGTGTAGTTTTTAGCTATAGAGCTGTTTGTCGAATGTGGTGCCAACTTCACGGTTTATTCTCAAGGAATACTATTCCTTTTATATTTTGTGCACTCTCCAGATTTTGGATATGTTATAGACAATAAAATATCTACAATATGGCCAAGTTTAAAAATTCTACCGTGTAGTTTTTATTTATAGGCCTTTGTTTGCAAAGATACCTTGATATAGGAAGTTAATTATTAAATATTATATTACGCGTATTCGTGTCATCCGACTTTGCCGATGATTTTCTACAACTTATTTTTGTGCACTCTCCAGATTTTGGATATATTTTAGAGAATAAACATATCAACAGTATGGCCAAGTTTAAAAAAATTCTACCGTGTAGTTTTTTATTTATAGGCCTTTGTTTGCAAAGTTACCTGGATATGGGAATCTAATTATATAATATTACATTACGCGTATTCGTGTCATCCGACTTTGCCGATGATTTTCTACAAATTTTTTTTTTGTGCACTCTCCAGATTTTGGATATATTATAGAGAATAAACATATCAACAGTATGGCCAAATTTAAAAAAATTCTACCGTGTAGTTTTTTATTTATAGGCCTTTGTTTGCAAAGATACCTGGATATAGGAAGTTAATTATTAAATATTATATTACGCGTATTCGTGTCATCCGACTTTGCCGATGATTTTCTACAAATTATTTTTTTGTGCACTCTCCAGATTTTGGATATATTATAGAGAATAAACATATCAACAGTATGGCCAAGTTTAAAAAATTCTACCGTGTAGTTTTTATTTATAGGCCTTTGTTTGCAAAGATACCTGGATATAGGAAGTTAATTATATAATATTATATTACGCGTATTCGTGTCATCCGACTTTGTAGATGTTTTTCTATCATTTATATTTTTGTGCACTCCAGATTTTGGATATATTTTAGGCAATATAATTATCTATATTCTGGCCAAGTTTAAAAAAATTCTACCGTGTAGTTTTTAAGTTATACGCTAATTAAGAGAAATGGAAAGTACACTGTAATATAAATCTTAGTGTTTTCTTCAATTTCTTGACTTTTATACATTTTTTGTGATGGTTAAGGACAGTAAAATAATAATAAACAGTTAAGAATTGTTTTTTACTATTTTATTTGATGGAAAACGTGTTTTAAAGACGATTTTTCGATTTATCATTTTGAATGATAAATTTTAGTTGAATGTGGTGTTGAATGTTGTGATGAATGTTGTGTTGAATGTTGTGCCCAATGTGGTGCCAATTTCACGGTAGTAATGGATTGATAGTACTTTACTGGACCTAAGGAGAACAATGTAATGTTATAAAGTAGAAATGGACTCTATTTGTATTATAGATATGATATTAAATATTTTCCTGTTATTTGTAGTACTAATAAAAATTATTATAGATACAACATACATGATAAACACACCCATCTAGATTCGTATCTTCAAATTTTTTTCCAAGCTTCCTGCATAATAATATAAAGTTTGTGTGTTTAATGTGTTTGACTGTTTGTCCATACTTGCTTGTAATTTTCTGATTTGAGTTAATACACAGGTGTGGTAACTTTTTAAACTTTGTTAAAGTTATTGTCAGGAAATTTTGAAAACTCATTGCCTCCAGCAGTGCCATCCACACAGTGAACCACAATCTAACTTAAGTGCTCATTAAATGAAATGGGTGGTTTTCAAATGAGCAAATTGATTTATCATGAAAAATTGATAGGTGATCATAGTACAGGTGCAGCCAGATTGAATGTAAAGTTGTGATATCAATCACATTAGCTAATTCATATGTTCCTGAAAATACTTTACAACAAGAAATGGTGACAATATATCTTAACATGTAACACTGGGTATTCTCTACATTCAACTCTGGCAAAAATTTTAAAATTGAATCTCTGAGCACCAAAATAAATTCTATTATGGAAAAACAGATTGTTCAGAAAAACCTTTGAGCATATAATTCCTTCCATTGTCAAAGGATTTTTCGAACAGTTTAAAAGGCTCCCACCTGCTTTTGTTATGCTTGTGGCATAGACCCAGTGCTGTAGAACATAACTTGCCGTAGATGAAACACTCTCAAATAGTGAAATGTAATTGTAAAAAGTCATTACATGATGTCATAGTGTTTGCAAATAATATTACCACTTAACATGAACAAGTTTCTTTATCAATTTTGTAAACTAAAAATCTTTGTCAGGTTGGGGTGCTCTGTGCTCTGCAATGACCATCCATAATTTCATGAAGAATGCTCAATTTCCATGCACCCACCTCCCTAACAGCATTGAATGCACCATTTCTTGATTTTATGGTCATATGAGAAGATACAATGCATTTGGCTATGTTTTTCGAGCAACAAAAAATTCACATTTTCCTACATTGTAAAATTGCAACTTGCCATACGTATATTCTATGAGAATCCAAACATAAAAAGCGCAGGAAATCATCATGGAATTGTTGCCAAATGCTAGTTCAAAAATGGAGTTTCCAGTTGTTGTCACTTGGAAAGTTAATGTTTTAAAGTTTTCCAATTCACATCTTTTGAGGTATGCACTGCCGTTGTTTTTCTTATGTGTCCGATCAAATGTTTGTTACATCGTTGTTGCTGTCTTCATATCCCAAAATTAGGACATGGATTCCATATCAGAAGTCCTGAACATCATCAGTCAAGAGAATCCACTGTGGAAACCTAAAAACATAATGGTTGATTTTTCATTAGCTGAAATTGGAAATTGGAGCAATCAAACAGTGTATTCCAAGTAAGACGAAACAAAGCAATAGCCTTTTTTGAAGAAAATGCTTTTGCAATTTTCATCGAGAGAAGGCGTGGAACGAATGGATTAATTAAGCGCAGTAATGGAACGTATCTTTACAAACATGAGTTATTACAACTGCTGCGAAATATTGCAAATAGCACAAGTCAAATCGCATTACAGAAAATCATTGATGCATTGAAAAACAGCCATCTGTGGAAAGAATCGCTGCAACTGCAGAAATACTTTGATGAATTTTGGGGATTACACTTGCAGGTATTAATCTCTTCTATTTTATGCGTTTTAATATCAGTACGCTAAACTGCTCAAAACTGATACTACCTATCTAACCTATGTGTGTTTATATAAATATATACATTACTTTTCTAGAAATGGGTGCGTTTTTACAGGGATGAATCGTTGCGCGTTGCCATTTATACAAACAACGGAGTGGAAAGGCAAAATAACTGGTTAAAGGATTCATATTTAGAGGACAGACGAAATCATTCGATAAGTGATCTCGTCAATATATTACTCACACAGTTCCTGCCTGATAGCTACAAAAAGTATTGTGCATACTGTTTTTTTTTATAAGATGTTCGCAATCAGTGAGCTTTAACGATAATCAAAAAAGTATAAGTGTACTTACAATTTTCTCTTTATAGATATAAGGAACAGAATATCAAATCATCCGATTCGTACATGACTGCTTTCTTTCCACAACAGATTATTGCTCCAACTAAATCCAAAATGTTAGAAATAAGTGTGTTAAAAAAGCCAAACAAATTCAGGATGAGCTTTACATTTTGGATGATGAGAAAGTTTTGGACAAAACCCTGGAGATGTTACAAGAGGTAATACAATACACAAGAAAAAAAAATCATCCTGAGGAAAATGGAATTTCATTGAAAAACAAGTCTTTATCTCCAAAAAAGAAACAAATTTTAAAAAGTAGGTCACAATCTGTTTTGCCAAAACGAAAATGCAAGAGGTGTCCAGGTAAACAAGTGGGAAGAGCAGCTGATTTAAAAAGTGAAAAGATTGAAGTATTTGAAGAGAAGCTTGAAAAAGAAGAGAAGCATGAGAAATGCAAATTACAAGTAATTGAAGAGCAACTAGCAAAAAAGATGAAAATGAAGAACAATGAGAAAATTGAAAATTCTGAGGAGTGTTGGGTAGATATTCAAGGAATAAAGTTGTCATATGCTCAGAAAGACGTGCTTCTAAATCTAAATGGATGGCTTTCAGATGACCATATTGATGCAGCACAGAAATTAATAGGTGATCTTGGTACCGGAGTGGGAGGTCTAAACACAGTCGTAGCAGTCACATACAGTAACAAACTCATAAATATTCCTGAAAATATCACCCAAGCAATTCAATGTCATAATATTGGTCCCCACTGGGTGGTTTCTACATCCATAACTGGTGAAATAGTAGTCTTTGAATCTATGAGTACCAACCTGAATTCATCATTAAAAAGGCAACTCCAGAATGTTTACAAAAACCTTCAAGAACAGGATGTTTCTTTAAACGCCAAAGTGATTCTCCAACAACATCAAAAAGGATCATCAGATTGTGGTCTTTTTGCTGTGGCAAATGCTGTTGCTTTGGCTAATGGTGTGAACCCTTGCTCTGTTACCTGGATGCAGAAGAAGATGCTAGTGCATCTGGTCAAATGCTTTGAAGAACAAAAAATCGAGATGTTTCCCCACATTGAGAATGCAATGCAAACCTGCCATTCAAAAAATTATATTCTCTGAGAATATAGTAATTGTAAGCATCTAACATAAAAATAATCATGTATCGCTTCACTTTTGCTTGCAAACATCTACACTGTAATTGTTCAAATTGGAGCCCTTGACAAATCATGTATGTATATATCTGTAAATAGTATTAAACAAAATTAACATTTTCTGTTTGTGAATCATGGACATGGTATTTATTTTTACAAATAACTGGGGACATAAAACTAATACAGTCTAGATAATGTAAAAATAATAAATTTACCTTATAAATTTTACACAGTTGTGTAGCGCCCGGAAGATAGTTTGGTTTAGAAATCTGTTGTTTTTACAGTTAGTGAACAAAGAAATAATTGTATAGCAGAGCTAAATAAAACGGGCTGGATACGCCACAGTTACGTTCATTGTATATTGTTCATTGCTTCATCGAGTATCGTTATGATGTTTTAAAATCGTTGAGCATGTGACAATATATGTAAAATACAAAGAATACAAAACAATAAATGTGTAAAAAAGTAAAACTGTCCAAACCTGAAATCGAAAAAAGAATTCTTCTCGTGATTTAGCCGCATATCGGTTAAATACGCATATGAAACTTGTTATTCTCAATGGTTATTCTATATTTTAGTGGTTTGTCACAGCTTATAGGTAATTACCATTGGTAATTCATATACATGAATATTCGTCAATTGTTACTTACCGCTAAAATATTAAGAATAATATGTGGGCGCGTACGTTAGTTGACCATGATCTAGTGCCGACCATTGAGTTCTATAATAACTGGAGCGGCTATCTTTACTGGGGCGAGGTCGCCAAAAAAATGGCGGCCAAAGGACGTATTTCCGCTGAAATGATCGCTTTGCAGAAAAATAATATTCTCGACCTCCCCCTGGTGTCTATAGTAAATTATAAAGAATTTTTCAAAAACAAACACGATATCACAGAATATGGATATCGTTAGTTCCATATTCTGTGACGATTCTTTTTTGGCATTTCTTTTATATTGCCAACACTTCAATCGTTCATTTGTTGGATGTCGTAGTTTCCACAAAAAAGGAACATATCGCTTCTCACAGGTGAGGTAGTTGTTTGTTTTGTTAGTCCGTCAACGATTGAAAAGCAATTATACATGCACTTGAAAAGCCATAAAATACATATTAAAGATCGTATTTTTTAAGACTGACTTGAACGCCAAATATACTGATGTTTTCCTGTTTTTGTCTATAAAATTCTGCATACTTTTCTGTCATTTGTTAATGCATGAAATCGTAAATTTACCTATCTATTTGCAAAATAGTTTCCCTAAAGCAAAAAAGACCCTGCACACATTTTGCTCTGTGAGTAAGTATCAAAAGAAATGATCAGCCCCAACAGTACCCATGATTTGGAGCAGTTATGTTATATTTGCTATCAACATGCAGGGAAGACCAAGGAGTAAAGATGACTGGAAGATGTTATTGACCAGGCAGAGTCTTAAAAATGATACTGATAATGCTGTAAAGATAATTGATTTATTGTCTTCCTTATCCAGAGTTATTTAATTTGATCGTGGTCAAATTCTATGGATGGAGACAATGGATTCACTAATGATGCCTTGAATGCTTTGAAATTAAAGTTCATGAACCAAAAAAAGATGGCAAGAAGGTTGTGTGTTTTGATGCTTAATTAAATGTCAATTCACAACATATAAAATGAAAGGCCATAAAGTTTGTGTCTATGTAAACATTTGTACTGAGATTGATGGATTGATGACTCGATGCAGATGTGAAGCTTCAAACTGTATAAACCATTGGGTTTTATATAACTTAATGTTTAGATCATGTCATATCTTTATCAAAATATTTTAGTTGAGTGTTGTTTAAATGTTACTAATATCTAATGCACTATGCTGAAGCATTAAAGATTCAGTGATGAAACCTTTAAAATTACTGTACTGTATATTTCTTATATATTTCTTATATTTCTTTAAGAAACAGTTTGAGCTTATTTACCTATTAGAGTACAGAATGGAGATTTATCATATGCATCATTGCTGCTTTTTAAATAAATGTTTTCACTTTTCAAAGCTTTTCTACAAATATTTTGCTTCTTATTTCTTTTCATGAGATTGATGATATAGAGGTAATATAATCCAATAACTTTATAATTTCTAGAAAGCTTTTAAGCCTTGCCTTTTATTGCCTTGCTATGACATATCCATATGCATTTCATCATTCATGTATGAAGAAAACACCAAATGTGGATACTCAGAGAACAAAATGCACTACCAACTGCTTATGAAATTTATTATTGAAGTGAAAACTGTGTTAATCATTCAAATTGTGCACTTATATTGAAAATATAGGAAAAACAAAACAAAGTGAAAAAGAAGGGTAGAAGTATTGAAACTAAAAATGAATTATAAACACCATTGGAAGCATAAGTGTTTTGATGATTATTTGCATTTTGCCCAATTTATATATCAATACAACAAAATCAAAATGTGCTACAACTTTACAAGTATTTGATGCAGTTGCACTTCAGAACATCACAAAAGGTTACTTAAAGTAATTTCTATACAATATTGTTTGTTTTCATTTACCAAACCTATGCAGACTTGAGTCTTTTGAAATTTAGTATGAAACTCAATTACAGAAAATCCGTAAATATCCAGAGATTTAATATTTACTTTTTAAAGAAACAAGTAAAATCCTACAATTGTGGCGAAAAAGCCATTGCCTTACGAAAAGCAAAGTAGCAATGATAACAAATAAGCTAACTTCTCTCGTGAACCGTGGAGATGAGATATGATATACTTTTTGTATAGACCAGGGTCTCCAAACTACGGCCGCGGGCCAGATGCGCCCGTTGAGCCTCTCAATCCGCAGAGGCACTTAAGAAAAATAATAATATTATTAAACAAAATAAACTTTGTGCAGAAAGTTCACGTTATGTCGCAAGCCAACTAGCAAGAGTGGCTTACGTTAATTTTTCTCCCAACTTCCTACTTTCGTTTCAAGCACATTGCGAAATTTAAAAAGCTGAAGGATAACGTGGAAATTTTTTATATTCTTCGGCCCTCAACATGCTGGATGAAAGTTCATGTGGCCCTCTGGCTGTAAAGTTTGGAGACCCCTGGTATAGACTAAAGAGTTTAATCGATCAAACAAGTTTGACGCTGATAAGAAAACGACGCATATCTGCATGCATAGATGTGTAGCCGACATAGCTCTTTTCGATATTATTACATCCTCGTAGGAGCCGATAACTGGAAAGAGTTGACTCGCTGTTACAAATTCTAGGTTTACCTTGATTTTCAAAATTGCTTGCGAATCCCAAATACACATACATTTTCTTCGCTCTTTTCTCAGGAGTGGTTTGTGAAATTTTCGGAAAAAGCGATCAATCTCGGTAATTCATATAGGATGAAATTCGCCATTTTTGGCGTCATCAGATATCTAAGGCCGCGCTGATAGCGCCCAGTTATAGAACTCAATGGTGCCGACCATTGAGTTCTATAATAACTGGAGCGGCTATCTCAAGCGGCCTTAGATATCTGGTGACGCCAAAAATGGCGGATTTCGTCCGTTGCCGCTGAGATTTACCGAAATTGACCGCTTTCCGAAAATTTCAATTTCCCACTCCCTCCTGAGGAAAGAGTGAGGAAAATGTATGTGTGTATTTGGGATTTGGCAAGCAATTTTTTGATGAAAATCACGATAAATCCTACAATTCGTAACAGCGAGTCAACCTAGCTTTCCAGTTATCGGCTCCTACGAGGATGTATTTATAACTATCATAACTAACTGGCATCAGTGTTATCAAATACTTGGACAAGACTTTGTTCGAAACTTCGAATCATAGTAATCATGCAGTTTTGGTCCGGAGAGATTTGTGTTCAAGATTTGTAACAATTTAATGGTAGTGAGTGGTTTATGCCCCCCAATTTGATCCAAACATGACATTTTTTATTCTGAAAGATCACAAAATTTTCTTGCTCAGCAGAAAACGCAAAATGCAAATAATCATCAAAACACTTATGCTTCCAATGGTGTTTATAATTCATTTTTAGTTTTAATATTTCTACCTTTCTTTTTCACTTTGTTTTGTTTTTCCTATATTTTCAATATAAGTGCACAATTTGAATGATTAAAACAGTTTTCACTTCAATAATAAATTTCATAAGCAGTTGGTAGTGCATTTTGTTCTCTGAGTATCCACATTTGGTGTTTTCTTCATACATGAATGATGAAATGCATATGGATATGTCATAACAAGGCAATAAAACCAAATGAATTAAATACCTATTGTGTACTTTTATGCTAGAAGCTTAACAGCTTTCTAGAAATTATAAAGTTATTGGATTATATTACCTCTATATCATCAATCTCATGAAAAGAAATAAGAAGCAAAATATTTGTAGAAAAGCTTTGAAAAGTGAAAAAACATTTATTTAAAAAAAGCAGCAATGATGCATATGATAAATCCCCATTCTGTACTCTAGTAGGTAAATAAGCTCAAACTGTTTCTTAAAGAAATATAAGAAATATATAAGAAATATACAGTACAGTAATTTTAAAGGTTTCATCACTGAATCTTTAATGCTTCAGTATAGTGCATTAGATATTAGTAACATTTAAACAACACTCAACTAAAATATTTTGATAAAGATATGACATGATTTAAACATTATGTTATATAAAACCCAATGGCTTATTCAGTTTAATGCTTCACATCTGCATCAAGTCATCATCAATCTCAGTACAAATGTTTACATAGACACAAACTTTATGGCCTTTCCATTTTATATGTTGTGAATTGACATTTAATTAAGCATCAAAAACACACAACCTTCTTGCCATCTTTTTTTGGTTCATGAACTTTAACTTCAAAGCATTCAAGGCATCCATAGTGAATCCATTGTCTCCATCCATAGAATTTGACCATGATCAAATTAAATAACTCTGGATAAGGCAGACAATAAATCAATTATCTTTACAGCATTATCATTTTTTTAAGACTCTGTCTGGTCAATAACATCTTCCAGTCATCTTTACTTCTTGGTCTTCCCTGCATGTTGTCAGCAAATACAACATAACAAGCTCTGCTCCAAATCATGGGTACTGTTGGGGCTGATCATTTCTTCTTGATACTTTTCACAGAGCAAAATGTGTGCAGGGTCTTTTTTGCATTAGGGAAACTATTTTGCAAATAGGTAAATTTACGATTTCATGCATTAACAAATGACAGAAAAGTATGCAGAATTTTATGAACAAAAACAGGAAAACATCAGTATATTTGGCGTTCAAGTAAGTCTTAAAAAATACGATCTTTAATATGTATTTTATGGCTTTTCAAGTGCATGTATAATTGCTTTTCAATCGTTGACGGACTAACAAAACAAACAACTACCTCACCTGTGAGAAGCGATATGTACCTTTTTGTGGAAACTACTACATCCAACAATTGAAAGATTGAAGTGTTGGCATTATAAAAGAAATGCCAAAAAAGAATCGTCACAGAATATGGAACTAACGATATCCATATTCTGTGATATCGTGTTTGTTTTTGAAAAATTCTTTATAATTTACTATAGACACCAGGGGGAGGTCGAGAATATTATTTTTCTGCAAAGCGATCATTTCAGCGGAAATACGTCCGTTGGCCGCCATTTTTTTGGCGACCTCGCCCCAGTAAAGATAGCCGCTCCAGTTATTATTGAACTCAATGGTGCCGACCCGGGGTCCAGGCATTGAGCTCTATAAAACCTGTTATTATAGAACTCAATGGGTCCAGGCCCCTTTGCCCCTCCAGGTCTTATAGAGCTCAATGGTTGTTTCTCATTTGTTGACCAGAAAATAGTCGTATGTCACTCGTATGTACTCGTATGTTACTCGTATGTACTTGTATGTTACTCGTATGTACTCGTATGTCACTCGTACGTACTCGTATGTTACTCGTATGTACTCGTATGTACTCGTATGTACTCGTATGGTGTTTTAGTCACGATCGTGAGCAATAATAATACCTATGCTAATGTTAAATAACAAATGACAGGCAGAATTCTTCATCGACACTTCGTTCGCCGACTCCGAGTGCAAGCAAGAAATGGCTGCTTCATTGATCGTTCTGCTATATTTAACTCTATTTCACGCAGCTAGATGTTTCCCTAGCGGTGCACCTAGCTCACAATGCGAGAGTATGATGCCGAATCACGGTCTGCAGTCTCAAGCGGCTGCCAACAGTCCATATCAAGTTAGAGTTCATAAAACCTATTACACTAATGACTCAAAAATAAATGTATCCATCGAAAGCTCGAGTGACTATATCAAAGGCTTTCTTATTCAAGCAAGGCAAGTCGGTCAAACAACTGCAATCGGGATGTTTTCAGCACTACCAGGAAATACAACGTTTTTGAGTTGTGACAACAGCAAGGTAACAATAAAATTTGACATGCATTATAGGTACAACTAAGAGTTTTTTTTATCTTGTTTATGTTTGCTTTTCACGATCCAAAACTTGCCATTAGAAATCACACAAGTGGTCAACCTTTTACTTTTAGCTTGTAGAAAGGAGGCAAGCCTGACATTCCAAGCATGTTTGATATACGTCTTCAAAATCAAAGTATTGTGAGTTGACTTACCACCCACGTACTTTCGATATACAAGCAGTGTTTATTATTAAAGAAAAAGTAAATCAACGTTTTTCGTACTGTAACTTGAGCAATATATTTATATGACAAGGGCATATGACTTAATAATAACGATGATGTAGTTTGCTATGATGCAGTTTTAGTAGTGATGGGCCATACTGCTACTATCGATTCGATACTATACAGATTATTTTTTTCTTAAAGTATTGTGGAATCGATTGCCAAAGTGATTACTATCTTTAAATTCCAAAATAATATGTGTGAGGCACTTCTTAAATATCTAATGATGTGATTGGCATTGTATACTTGAGCAACACTCTTTATATGCACTTTGTACTCTTGAAGATATCATATTTTTAAATGATCAAAAGCTCAATTTTAAATTTCAATTAAAAAGAAAGTTTTCCGTGTTTCACTCAAATATGAACACTGTCAGTAACCTTTATCACACTAGACGTATTATTTAAAGGTTTGATGATATATTTCGACAACTGACATGTTGCTTGTTTGTCCGTATTGCTGATACTGCTACACCTGATTCTGTTCAGTATTGCAAGGTATTGATACCAAGATTGAGTAAACTCGGCTTTTATAAAAATGACTGAGAAAACCGGTCTACCGCTGAGAACTTGACGTCGTCTTCAGAAAGTCAGTTCTTAAGAGTAACGTGTACATTTTTTTCAAAAAGCTACATCTTAATATTTCAACTGCCAAAGTATTTTTGACCTTGCAAAAGCTCTAGCAAAAGCTCTAATTATTAAAACTAAACAAATATTGATTTTCATTTAATGTTTTAGGTTTAAAATACGTTTGCTTTCGCGTTTTCTAGCAAGTTATTTCGTTAAAAACTACCCCGTCCGCATGAATTACTACCCACACAATTTTTATCATTCCAGCAATTTTTCCAGGTGTTTTTTGTTTTCGGCAAGTTTCAAAACAACTTCAGTTATTCCTCGAAACATAATTTTTTTACATCGTACCTTAATTTAACTCAGTTAAAAACTTTTTACCATTATTTATGTTAAGATTTTGATAAGAACATTGCCGATATTTAAGGAATGAAACAAAGATAAGTATGCAAATAAAGTTTAGCAAACTAACTTGTTGCTCGACAATTGCTGAGATTCGCCTTCGATTAACAACTGAAGGTCAAACATTTATTGAGTTCTGACAAACGATTCGTACAGCAAACATTAGTACTACGCTAGCAATACGTATTTATCACTAGTCACTTTGAAGAAAATAAAATATTCTATAGCAACAAGAAATTTTTACTGTCTTAAAAATGCTAAGCCGACAACACGGCAGCGTCCTTTGTGGCAACATCTGTTCAAAACAGCTGTGTAAAATAGTTCTCTTTGTGCTGTTAAAAATAACATACGCTTTAAATAATACTCCCTTCCGATACACCCTTCCATTACGTTGTACATGTACATTATTTTTAGCCGCACCATTAAAGAACATTGCAAAGGCTTGGACACAGTTTTACTTCGATTACGCAAGTACAACTTACGTGTTAAGTTGTCGAAATGTACCATTGCTGCACAACAAGTTTCCTTTTTAGAACATGTCATTTCTGCATCTCGGATCCACCCAGATCCTGCTAAACTGGCTGCTGTCAGTGAAATCCCCCGCCCTATAACCCTTAAAGACATACGCAGTTTTTAGGTCTGGCTGGTTACTACCGGAAATTTATACCCAATTTTGCCTCTATCGCTTCACCGTTTGTCCGTCCTACTGAGAATAATGTCTCCTTTTGGTGGTCTGAAAAATTTGAGGATGCCTTTGTTGCTTTGAAATCTTTCCTTTGCTCAGCTCCTATTCTAGCGCGAATTCATGTTACAAAGAGACGCTTCCGACGTCGGTGTAGTCCTGTTGCATGTCGATGATAACGGGAACGAGAAAGTCATTGCTTATGCTCCAAAAGCCCTATCAGTGCGCCAGAAAAAGTTCTCTTCTACCGAAAAAGAAGCTTATGCAATAGTTTTTGGCACTCAACATTTCCGAGTTGTTACTTGTTAGGAAAGCATTTTAAGATTCTTACAGATCATAACGCCTTGCTTTGGCTTCATACGATGGAACCAAAAGGTCATTTGGCAAGGTGGATTCTTGATTTGCAAGAGTTTAGTTTTTCAATACTCCACCGACCAAGGCGCTTGCACAACAACGTATTGTCTATTGATCCTACTTTGAATTTGCATCATGAGCAACTAATGTCCCACCCAGTTTCTCGTAACGATTACATCCGAGAATTAAAAGGGGTATTTCGTGATATTCGGAAGATTGCAAAGAAACAGTTAATGTGCGTAACTGAGGAAAGAGCACGTCGAATACCAGAAACAAACACATAGCGGCCATTTCAAGAGGGTTAAACTGTCATGTTAAGAAGGCCTAATGGTTGGAAATTTGGGAGTAAATGAGAAGGGCCTTGCAAAATTCTAAAACGTACGTGAGTTACTTACAGAATTGTTTCACAGGGTGGTAAAGACAAAGTTGTTCATCATGATCAACTTAAACTAAGTTGTGTCCCTTTTCAACCGAGCGAAACAGTTTGCCCAACTAGTGAAGTAGGTGAGTTTCAGGTGATTGACAATATGCATGCACAAATGGAAAACCGCAGACTAAGGCTTTCTAGACTCAGATGACTTATTCGCTGATCGGTATGGATATACTAACATACTAACTAATTTGCTTGTGAGCATGTTCTCGGGACTAGAACACTTATGGAGGAGAGTGATGTGGCAAACATCTGCTCAAAACAGCTGTGTAAAATAGTTCTATTTGTGCTGTCAAAACTAACATACGCTTTAAATAATCCTCCCTTCCGATACACCCTGCCATTACGTTGTACATATACCTATTTGATATAAAATGCTCCCTTTAGTCATAGTTAACGCCTAATGTCTTACATTATAATTATTGCTACTAACATTAATAAAGTCAGTCTCGAGCTGGAATCGTTTCTGTTATCGCTACACCTTAACCCAGTCCTCCTCAATATTTAGACATCCTCTTCGACAGTCGTTAAAGTCGCGTCGTGTTTGTATACTACTGTATGACAATTTTAAAAAATATGCGTTTTCGAGTGTCAATAATTAGATAAATCAATAAATTCCACTCCGGGAATGCGTTTCGAACACTTCGCATGTCAAAATTGCATTTTACTTATAACCCTGCTATACACCTGCTGCAAGCATGCTAAATACAAATCTATCTCAAGTCATACGGATGCCTATATCATTCTTTTGGCGACTCAACATGCTATAGAAGCAGTAAAGTTTTACACGCTAATCCCAACAAATACCATTTCAAATAGATCGTGCTAGGTATATAATTACAGCCAAATTGATAGAACGTACCGAAGAATCGATTTCCTCTAACGTCTACAAGAAAGCAAAAATATTTTTTAAATTCAATTTACTTTTTACTGAACGTGTATAAAGTTTAGTGAATAGAGCATCTACACGGTCTCCCACACAAAGGGAAACCGCATAAGTTAATTATGAATTTCACTGAAATGACTATGCATAGTAATATCTTTAGCGTTCAAAAAACAGTTTATTGAGCTCAACTGTTCTGCACATCTTGAATTTCATTAGGTTTGTAAAGCACGCATTTAATACAGTGATTTTCATCTCGAATTTATCATACAAAAGCTTTTTAACATCAAAGCAACATTTGTTGAGATTCAAAGGCTGCAAAAACTTAATCACAATTTCCCGCCATAAATTTCTACGTACATGGACAGGGGCATGTAAATAAATTAACCAGACGGAGCAAATAGCATAAATTATCTATTTATGTCGATTTCTTTCAATGCATACATAATTATTTGTGCGGTCTCCGTTTTTTTGGAACACACTGTATATCGATTTTCTTCAAAGGGCGTAGGAATATTGATAATTGGGAGAGGGAAATATTCATAAATGCATCTTATAATACTCTGAAAACAATTGATGTCAAAAGAATTGAACAATTCATATCATGAGTACACTGTTTTCTTCCGGTATAGGGTGCTGTCACTCACTCCGCTCGCCTTAATGTAACGACGTTGACATTTGAATGGGAGGCACCAAAAGGTTTATCAGGTAAAATATCTTTCTACGCCACCGTCGTGAAGGATTTTTCCACATTCTGGGTGCAACTTCAGTCGCCTGTAATCACTAACAAGGTATAGTATGATATTAAATTTTGCATAAGTTTTCTCTATCACTCAGTTTGCGTAAAGTGTATGCAGGTAAAAGATATTCTTTTGGAAGTCATTTAAATTTGTTGTATATTCGTATCTCCACAGAACGGTAACGGAGCTGGCTCTAATGTTGTTAGTATGCCATTTATGTTCTTTATGGGACTGGCTGTTGTCTTGTTTCAAATGTGATTGGAAACTTCTCGATGGTGTTCTATCAAACATTGAAAGTTTTATACTCCATTGTGTTTATTCCTTGTATCCTATGCCAAATAAAAAACATTGCCCCATGACATGCATGTTTTATCCTTACGTTTTAAACAATAATCCCTTGAAGCACAAATGTTTATGTTGTCAAATATTTAATCATATTGTAGTACTTCATGTTTATGTATCAATAAAATGCTTATAAAATAAGAGAATTTTTTCGTGCCTGTTAGTGTCACTTTTTCTATGAAAAAGCGTCATGTAATAATAATTTACGTGTATAAAATACAAAATTAACATCTTCAACTCATTGCTTTTTACTTTGGCCTAATTTTTTGGCAGCCGTAATGTTACAACAATTTTCATACTTCAACAAGTAATAAATTTAAAATATGCATTCAATCATAGAAACCATGAACTGCAAAATAAGTATCATTTCAGCTTGAGTGTGGGCTGCCACTCGTAGCAACACACGTAGTAACCATGCAAAATAATATTTCTGATCACGAAACCGAATTATAGTTGTTCTTCATCTCCTTGCACCACCGCGTGGGTTTTGCCGTCATAAGTTTTGCTCCAAATACATTCAACAATCAAAGAGGCTATAAATGTCGACTTTGCATGTAGATTTTTAGTCAACAAAAAGCTGGAACTAAACAAAGTAGCCATTTATTTTACACAAACTTCTATCAAGTGATGATCTTGCTAATTTTTTTTAATTACAGTCCAAATATTTTCAAAATGATAATTGTATGTTTGTATAGGTCCATAATAGAATGGATGTTTTTAACGTTTTGTCAAGGCAGCAACAACAACATCAAATGTTTTTTCCCGTACACATTTCGGGATTGCATTCAGCAAATGCATGCACAGCGTTTGAAAAAAGGGCCAAAATTTGGTGCTGTCATTCGTATAAAACTAAAGTATTGCAAAACAAAATTACATTTATGTAAAGCCATGCTATAACGAAATTTATAAAAATGATACAGAACAAACTTCTTAAACATTTTTATGACTTTACGACCGATCGAAGCTCCTTGTCAAACTTATAGATATTCGAATATCTTACTTTTCTGGTTAATTATTCTTTGTTTAGCTGTCATACGATGCCTGAGAACTTAACTGACAAATGTAAATAAAATGGTGAGGAAACTTTTATTTAACAAGAAACTTGTGTTTGAGAGAAATTTATTCAGGTGAATGAAACTATGCGGAAAATTACTAACATGCAAGCGTGGAATATTTCAATGAATAATACTTTTAGTTCTTTGAAATCATCATTTCACATGTTTCCGCAAAAAGAGTCTGTATTTTCAATGTTAATGTTGATTGGTAAAATCCAAAATAATCGGGGAACTCGCTAGAAAAATTTAGTTTGTAAAGGAACATAGTTATGTAACTGCTACAAAGAATTTATTCCTAAGCAGTTACAAATGCAGGAGCAGCAAATGTTTTTAGGAGGGGTGTGTAGGCACAACAAAAAAATCATAAACTAGGTACCGCAGACCAAGTTGGGAAATGAATTTTCCTCATTTACTTTATCTGATATCTTTAAGCTCGCTTACATTTTTTCAATTTTTATAATTTTTACGCGCCCTGCCATCCACGTCAAACTCAGCGCTCGCGTAAGACTCGCCAATCTCAGCCCTAGCGTAAGCCTCGCCAATCTCAAAAACATTCGGTGAAGTCGGTAAATGGTAAAAAGATGACGAGTTTTCTGCGTTTTCGAAGTTGACGATTGTTGTTTTTCTACCGCCCCCGCAGTGCTATCATAACAAAAAATTTTACGTGACTTTGTTTTTGCGACGCTGCGTTGTGCAACAATAAATTAATATCTTTATGTTAATGTTGAAAACAAGTGACAAATTGATGAATAGTCTCATAAACAATAAGCATTCGTCAACCAAACTTTACGCAACAGAAATTCGCCGATTACGAGCAATATAAATGGCTGTTTTTGTCATTGTTCTTATATGTTTAACTGTTTTTCACGGAGTTAAATGTCGTCCTAACGGTGCACCTAGTTCACAATGCGTGAGTATGATGCCAAACCACGGTGCTGTCTCTCAAACAGTAGCTAGTCCATATCAAGTCAAGGTTGATAAAGCCTATTACATGTATGGCAAGAAAGTCAATGTATCAATCGAAAGCTCAAATGTCAGTATCAAAGGTTTTCTTATTCAAGCAAGGCCAGTCGGTCAAAACAGTGCAATCGGTATGTTTTCAAGACTACCAGGAAATACAAAGTTCGTAAGTTGTGGCAACAACAAGGTAATAACAAAAAATAAATTGAGGCTTTCCTTACTTTGCAAGTCATACATTATAAATTCACCCAGCATTGCTATTGCTTAAGAGAAGTCTTATCATGAGTAAAAAATCGTTGTTCTCAAATTTACAAAGTATATGCACATGTTCTTTAAAAGGTATAACTTGATGAATTTTTGCGTATCAGTAGGGTAGTTGCATGAAATAGGGGTATACTGCAGTAGATAGTTATTTTCTGTTTCACCTCAACATGATCGCCTTCGTGCTCGAATGACTTCATGCACTTCAAAGCATTTACCCAATGAAATGAATTAACTCTCTCTTCCCATGCTTTCACTCTGAAAAAGGAATGTCAAATACAGCTGAGTGAACACAACAATTATTTTTGCATATTTTGATTTTATTGATTTTTATTTAATGTTTTACGTTTAAAATACGTTAGCTTTCGCGTTTTCTAGCAAGCTATTTCGTTAAAAACCACCCCGCCCGCATGAATTGCTACCCACACAGTTTTTATCATTCCAGCAATTTTTCCAAGTATTTTTTGCTTTCGGCAAGTTTCAAAACAACATCAATTTTTCCTCGAGACATGATTTTTTACATCATACCTTAATTTAACTTAGTTAAAAACTTTTTACCAATATTTATGTTAAGAAGTTGATAAGAACATTGCCGATATCTAAGGAATGAAACAAATGATAAGTATGCAAATAAAGTTTAACAAACTAACTTCGATTAACAACTGAAGGTGAAATAAATATTGAATTCCGACAGCAAACGATTCGTACAGCAAACATTAGTATTACGCAGGCAATACGTATTTATCACTAGTCACTTTGAAGAAAATAAACTATTCTATAGTAAACAAGAAATTTTTACTGTTTTATAAATGCTAAGCCTAAACAAGTTGACAACACGACAGCGTCCTCTGTGGCAACATCTGTTCAAAACAGCTGGGTAAAATAGTTCTCTTTGTGCTTTCCAATATAACATACGCTTTAAATAATCCTCCCTTCCGATGCTTCCTTTCCATTACGTTGTACATATACATATTTGATATAAATGCTTCCTTTAGTCATAGTTAACGCCTAATGTCTTACATTATAACTATTGCTACTAACGTTAATAAAGTCAGTCTCTAGCTGGAATCGTTTCTGTTATTGCTACACCTCAACCCAGTCCTCCTCAATATTTAGACATCCTCTTCGACAGTCGTTAACGTCGCGTTGTGTTTGCACACTACTGAATAAAAACTTTAAACAATATGCGTTTTCGAGAGTTGATAAGTATATAAATCAGTAAATTCCACTCCGGGAATGCGTTTCGAATACCTCGCATGTCAAAATTGAATTTTACTGAAAACCTTGCTGTACACCTGCTGCAAGCATGTCAAATACAAATCCATCTCAAGTCATGCGAATGCGTACATCATTCTTTTTGCGACTCAACATGCTATAGAAGCAGTAAAGTTTTACACGCTAATCCCAATAAATACCATTTCAAATAGATCGTGCTAGATATATAATTACAGCCAAATTGATAGAACGTACCGAAGGATCGATTTCCTCCAATGTCTACAAGAAAGCAGAAAGATTTTCTTAAATTCGATGAATAGGTGTATGTTACTGCAGAAAAAAGTGGATTTCCTTTTTAGTGAACGTGTATAAATTTTAGTGAATAGAGCATCTACACGGTCACCCACAAAAAGGGAAACCGCATAAGTTAATTATGAATTCACTGAACTGATTATGCATAGTAATATCATTAGCGTTCAAAACAGTTTAATGAGCTTAACAGTTCTGCACCTCTTGAATTTCATAAGGTTTGTTAAACATGCATTTAAAGCAAAGCAAGTTAAAAGTAATTTATACAGTAATTTTTCATCTCGAATTTATCATACAAAAACTTTTTAACATCAAAGCAACATTTGTTGAGATTCAAAGGCTGCAAAAACTTAATCACAATTTCCCGCCATAAATTTCTACGTACATTGACAAGGGCATGTAACTAAATTAACCAGACGCACATGCATAAATTACCTATTTATGTCGATTTCATTCAATGCATACATAATTATTTGTGCGGTCTCCGTTTTCTTTTGAACACCCTGTATATCGATTTCTTCAAAGGGCGTAGGAACATTGATAATTGGGTGAGGGAAATATTCATAAATGCATGTTATAATACTCTGAAAACAATTGATGTCAAAAGAATTGAACAATGCATATCATGAATACACTGTTTTCTTCTGGTATAGGGTGCTGTCACCCACTCCGCTCGCCTTAATGTAAGGACGTTGACATTTGAATGGGAGCCACCAAAAGGAATATCAAGTAATATATCTTTCTACGCTACCGTCGTAAAGGATTTTTCCACATTCTGGGTGCAAATTCAGTCTCCTGAACTCCATATAAAGGTACGCATATCCAATTCTTTAATTTCTCTACAAAAAGACCGTAATGTGCGACGTCGCTTAGCCAGCCTGCAAATTTGCTCGTGCAATGTGAGTGTTTTGGTTTTCACTTATAAAACAATAGATTTCTAAAGAAAAAAAAGATAATTACCAGGTTTGCACAGACTTTATAAGCAGATCAGTGCATGTCCGAGAGCGAATGTCGTTTTATTTCTTTTATGAAACGACAATAATGCAAAAAAGACAAATTTCAAACAAACGTTTCAATTTTTCATCTAAAATATTTTCATGATTGATTGGCCAGTACTTTTGTTACGTGATTCTTTTAATTGTTCATTTGACCGAAGATCTGTTCTGCACAAACTAATGCAAACACAGCTATAGACCATTCAGCCCCGCGTTTTATTGAGTTTATATAACGTACATGAATATTATTCATTACTAGAAATTTTGGAAAAGATGGCGCGCGGAACAAAACAGCTACTATACTTCAAACTATATGTAGAATACAACAAAATGGAAAATTTGGCCTGTCGTTGTTTTAGTTTTTGCCCGATCACACCTCTCTATGTTTGTCTCTAAGCTACATGTTGAATTCAAAATCTTAAACGTAGCAGCAATTCTAAATGGTTCCCCACATTCAAAGATTTCGTTCACCACTTGCCCTTGTTTTCCTATGATAACGTGGCAATATTTCAAACAGAGAGCAATATTATATCATCAAAGAGTTCAAGCAATCCAAAGAGCTCATGAAAGCTTAGTTTTGCTCACATTACGATGGTTCACGAGGCATTTGAATCTTTCATTTTTTGGTGGTACTGGTATAAAATATGGTATTAAATCAGGGCTGTAATCAGAAGTTCATTGAAGGACTCATATAGACAATGGTGCCCAACTTATTTCATTGGACTCGGTCAATTCCTTAAGGGAATTGGCTTTCAATAGAAATCTGTTGGGTACAAATGACTATATGAATATTCACCCATACCCTGTTCTAGCGACGGCCCTGATTGACATGGGCAAGTTTATTACCTATAGGTTTCAAAACAGCTAAGAATAGCAAAATAAGGTATTATGCTTATACCGAAGTCAACGTGTTTCTTGCTCAATACGTATGCCAGCCAGGGTACTAGCGGCCCAGCCACATTCTTTTGAAAATGTTTTGTTCTTAATGTAATCTTTTTGCTTAGATTTTGCTATATCCAATTGCCTCTAAATTTTCTCATAAGGTAAAAAATCCTTCTACTTCAAATCAGACGACATCGCCAACAACCATGAAATATAGATATACGGATAAAATGAGCTGCAGTAATTTATTTTGACCTACCCTAAATCCGCCACTGAGCACTAGAGAATGACGTTTGCCTGGAAAAGAGAAAAATGAAACAGATTGGACATTGAAAAATGTTAACCCCCTTCAAAATTGCTTGCCAAAGATTCGAAATTATCAAATAAGATTTCCCGTTCATTTTAAGAGTTTTTCTATAATCTGTTGTGTGCGTGGAACAAGAGGTTTCTACGACAGTCTTGTATGCTATCTTTTGATTAATTAGACTCATTTTCTGCTGTAACTAAATCTTATTCTCAGTGAGACCACATCGTGACTTTGATATATTTTCGTAGGAATCGTAATTTATGATGACTGTATCGACTACCACAAAAAAGGATGCAGGTAAATTGCAAATGCCAATGCTGCGGGAACATGTTTTTGCGCGTAACAATTTTGGTCTCACGTCCTCACGACTTTCTAACCCCCTTCCCTCTCAAAAAACGTTTGCCTTTCGTTTTGTGATCTGTCTTTCTTGCCGGTCCTAACTTGTATGGTGTTCATTGGAGAATCCATATTCCATTAGTTCGATTATGTTTTGTCAATTCTTTCATATTTTTTTCCTCCAATCAATGCATTACGGCCCGTTCACACGCTCCGATTTATCGGATCCGATTTTGTAGGATCCTTATGAACGGATCGTGTGAACACATATAAAAAGAGCCTCCGATAGTCGGATCCGTCAATCTAAAAAATCGAATGGAAACAGAACTTGCTCTATTTTCATCCAATAAGATCAAAGGAAGTCGACTAGATTTGAAAATTACATAGATTTGAAAAACTTGAAAACAAGAATAAAATACAAAAAATATATCAATAAATGTACTGGATAACACAAACAACTGTTCACACGACTATAAATAAAAACAAATACAAATATCAACAAAATTATCGGACCGTCTGAACAAACAACCAAACCAAATGTCGGATGTATGTCAACGTTTCCATGCAAATCAACGTGGGGAATTTTACTTTGTAGCCCTGAATATTGGTCTTATATCAAAGCAAGAACGCCAATGGGTTATTACAATGAAAACAACAAACCGCCATGTGAAAGGCGCACTTCTTCACAAATTTGTGGTGGATACGGCTGGACAAAACTGGGAACAGTTAATGCGACCATGATGGTAAGGACATTGTTAGGGTAATGTTCAAGTTAAAAAATTCGCTCATACACACATCTATTCATACGGGTAATGGTTTCATAACTGATGTGAGCAAACATGTAAAAATTTATTCATTAAAATTTAAAAACATTTCTTTTTATCACTGTGCTAATAAGCCAAAAAACAAACAAACAATGGAGTAAAAACTTAACTAACTTTAAGTGGACCAAGCTAAAGATTTGCAGACAAAATAAATATATGACGAGTTATAATGCAAATTAAATAAGAAATTATCAGTGTTCCTTTACAATGTTACTTAAATATTTAAAGATTGTTATAATTGATAACATGCATGTTGACAATTATAGTGCCTATAACATTATGTACGTATCAAGGAAAGAACCCCTTTAGATAGTCAAATCAATTTTATGAATATTTGCAATGTATGTGACTCGTCTTAAAAGAAGGCTCTTTGACCCTGATGAATAGACCCTTTTGGGATGAACGTCTTGTTCTTGGTATCATGAATGCCAAGAGTGTTTAGTAAGTCATGGTGGTTTTGGCGGGTGCCGTTAACTAAATACGAGGCGTTCACAGTGTTTATCATTTTGGGGTAAATAAATGAAAGCAAAACTCATTAAATATACTGTTTCTAAGCACAATCTAAAAACCTCTATTAGGATATGGTAGTACAAAGAGGGAGTATCTGAAAGAGAAGTAAAGTTTATAAGGAAAAGGTGTCGCGTTTACAAAGGGGGGTGATTTTTATTACAAATGAGGCGTTTATTTGGTAGTTGGCGTTTATTAGATCATTTACAGTTTTCTCAATGTTTTTTTTTGTAATGTTCGCGTTGACATTGCATATGCTTGTTTATATTCATCCTCACTATTGGCTGAGGAAGTAAGCATTTTTTTGATCAGAAAATTACTTTCTTTATTAGGATACTTCTTACAACTCTGCTATGTGGACATCAAAAGGACCGTATCAAACAGCATTTAATCCTATGTTTTGGAGCACATATGTCAACGAAGTGTGTGTCATGGCCGGTGGCATCCATTATAATATTTCAGTTAAGGCTCCTTCGATGCGTAGTCTGTTTTTTGAGAAAAAAAAATTGAACTTGTCTTCCCAAGAATGGTTGAAAGGTATCAAAAATTACAATTACACAACAAAGTTTAACTTTGTCCCAGGCTGCTACGAAGCGGGCTTTAACGTTGGGGATCATTACAACTCGACATCTTTGCGCGCACGCTTTGGAATTGTTAGCCTGAAGAAAAAAGGTGGGTGTTTGGCGAAAGTTATATCAAATAACATCAGTAAAATAAATACATCTTGCTGACGAAGTTGATTGAATTGCTAAAGAAATATCAAATATCAAATCGATTCTTTTAACATCGGCACTACATTTCGAAAAAATCAAGACTGTTTACCTGGTAAATTGAACGGTTTGAATCCGGAAGTATCTTTAGATGTTTGTACATGTAGATCGTCCATGTTAGTTGAGTACTGGAAAGGACTGTTAGAGTTAATGTTGACTGACGCTTCGACAACCCTAGCGGTCGTCATCTTCACACTGAAAATGACTTCCGCTTAGGTTGTCAAAAGTCATTCAACACCAACACCAACTGGAAGTCCTTAACGGGACTCTCGAAACCTAGATGATCTACATCTACAAACATCTAACAGTTTATCTAGGTCACTCATACATGCCAAGTCTCACGTGTTATAGGCTTATGACACACGATTCAGCATCAAGTCTCATAATACGATGTATTCCACACGAAAAAATAAAGTTACAAAAAAGAAAATTTAAAATATAGCAAAATCACACATGGCAGTCGCAAAATGTTTTAACAGTTTTGAAAACAGCTTTCTATAAATTGTATTATTGATTGCCTTTAACTCTGCTCAATTTTTAATATAATAAGGCTTTCTGTTTCTCGAAGATTGTAAAATATGTGTAGTACCTAACAAATTTTTCATGACCTTAGAGGTCGATAGTGAAATTCTATCTCACCCTTTAAAAGGAAAGATTTTTATGGCTCATAAGGGACTCTATAACTGTAGTTGGACACTAACGTATTATTATTATTCCAAGAAATGCCCCGAACCCAAGTTTTAGACTTGTTGGACCGTGAGCAATCTCACGCATGGCCAAATTTGAACCTTGGCATCTATGGTCACTCACCAATGCAGCATGTTCAACGTACAATGTAGAAGTTCCTTATATTAAGTTTAAGATGATACACAACTTGATATTAAGATTAATACAACTTTATTGATCTTTTGGCAGGCTGTCCCAATAAAGACCAAGCGATTGGTATCGGACTGCACATTCCAGGAAAATACCGTCCGTTGTCAATATACTCAATCGGGTCCTGGTATTCAACAGAAGTAGAAACCGATTACATCAAAATTTACGTGCGCTCTCGTTCCGTCAACTAAAGTCCATCATATTAATGACAAATACGTTCCCTTTAAAAATAATGAAAAAAAACAAAAATTCGGCTAAAGTTTTAAATGCAAATCCTAAGTCAATGATTGTGTTTCTACCGATTGTTGTTGGAAGTATAGTCACCGGAATAAGGCTTTTGGCGGTGAAGATTGCGTATTAACTCTGGGATTTGGATTTAAAATAGAAACAAAATGGTGGCGATATAACTTAATGATGTATTACATTCATACTATTCAACTAAATGACAAGCACTACATTCCGCACAAGGACTTTCCTGTGGACTCACATATAATAATTCATGAGAATTTCTTAACAAATCAATATTTTTTAATGATTGCATAATTATATTACGAAACGGATATATATATGGTATAAGTTGTATCTCGTAATAAATAATAAATATAGTCATCTATCAGTACTATAATAATATAATTATATATAAATATTTTTCAGTCACCTTTAGAGTCTTTTTGTATGAGTACACGTATAGTCAGTGGCAGATCTATTATAAGTCATGTAATTTACGCAACTTACGTATACATTTTACCAAGAAACCACAATTTTTCAAATCAATTTCCAAATCTGATCGTCTATCTTCTTGGAGACTGCTCAACATTAGCAAAGTTTTCTGTAGAAGTCCAAGTTCAGCTTTCTGCGATTTTTTTTTACTAATCACATGTTTCGCTATAAAAAGCGATAAAATCTTAACAGTACCCTCATTTTTACCAAATCTGGTAACTTGGCTCGTAAATGGGGTGGCCTGACTTGCTTAAGCTCTTAGTGTAGTCGAAGAGGCCTATTGACCAATCACAAAGACACAAGAAATTCATTAATATCGGGATCAGCGCAGGGAATAATTTTAATCATCGAAGAAAAGTGTTGAGAAATTTCATTTTAAACAATTGAATAAGTCCATGGCAAATATTAATGTTCTATGCAGTGTTCAAAACGACATTTTGAGCGACAAAATGAAATCCGTCGATCAATGAATAATGTGTACATAGAAGCGGATAGCGATGTTGTTTCCCCTGCAGCTATCACTTGTAGTAAGTGGAGTATTATCTTTTAAAATTTATGCATCTAGTAAAAATCATGCGATAAATATTTTCAATTTTCATTCCAATCGGTTTCCTTCAACTATGATTAGGTGTAATATCATGTGTAATACATGACTTTCAGGTATATCTTCTTAAATATCTTAATTATGTGTTATATTTCCTTCAAATTTGTCGTCTTTGGAATGTTTCAGCCAAGTAAATTCAGTCCTATACGATTTTATGATATCATTGAGTGTCCTTTTATCTGGCAAAACTATATGATACACTTCTCTCATTTTTCCCTCTCCTCTCTTCTGTCATCCGTCTTGTTTAGAATGTTTTCAAAGTGTTCAACTCCTTTACTTTTCCTTTTGTGCATGAAAATCAATTCATTTTCACTCTCGTTTTACATCTTTTCCTTTTTCGTCCATTCGTTTTTCAACTTCAAGAGCTCCCTTTCCATTTCCTTTGTCTTCATCCGCTGATGCAACTCATCAAAAAAAACAGTTGCTTTGCTTTTGCTATACTGCTTGAGAATTGCTGCTTTTTGTTCTCTTACATTAGTCCTTACTAACCTCACATGATTAAAGTTCTACTGTTTTTTGTTCAAATTTTCATGTATCTCTTTAAGTTTTACTTCCGCCTTTTTCATGTTTTTCCCGAAACATCTTTTGCGATGATTTTCAATTGCAACACTGCATGTTTACGATAATCAATGCTGTTCAGATACTATTCAAAAGAAGTAATAATAATAACAGCTAATCTTTATTGAGGATGCCAACATCACTAAAAGTTGTTTACAGAGGGGTCCTCTAAAAGTAAATAAATATAATATAACTACTTAAAAAGAAAAAGAAAAAGAATACAAATCGAAAAATATGAAGATAAAACTACATCATTTCAAAATTAACATGCGAAAAACAAAACTAATTAAAATAGTGCTTTCTTGATACCACGCTTAAATTGGCTTAAGGTGGGCACATCTCTTAGGGAAAGGGGTAAGGCATTCCAAACGTCCGCTGCAAAATTTATTGTTATCCAGTGCCCCATCTTCTGTGTGCTAATGATTTGCGGATATTTCGCTTTGAACAAGTATTATAGTTATGATAGTTACTGTTAAAACAGCAGTGAAAAGTTTGCATAAAAAGGTTATTAACTACCTGTAAACTTTGGTTCGTAGTTTTAGATTGTCGTGCTTTACCAAACAGTTAAGAAACTTGAAGAGTTCCGTTTATTTTGAAATCTAAATCTTTGGTAAATTGTGTATGGCTTTTTGGTTTGTTGATGTGAATGTGAAAGTCTTATCTGCGTGTAGTGCTGTGATTTATCGTCTACGTAGCGGAACCAAAAAAATAGTGCATGTTGGTGAGTCGCGAGCATTCGTTCTTCTACAGTCTGTAGGAAAATTTTAGCAACAGTGATTTGGCGTCAAAAGACGGCTGTTTATCTGTTGGTTATATGTATGGTTTTTAGTTTTTAATGAAGGTTTCAGTTGATTGTAATCTTCATTTTGATTTGTTTGTAGGTGGGTGCAGTATATGTCTGTCAAGTATTTTGATAGTTGGTAAGTATAGGCTAATTCAGGATATCTGTTGAAACATCATTATAAAAAGGTTTTACGGGAATTATCGCAGAAGCATATGGAAGAGCGATCATCATTGCTAGTTCATATTCAAAGTCGAACAATATTACTTTTAACAGTTATTTCTGTTTTAATATTTTTACTTGAACCACAGAATAGATATATACAGAAGCGCCACTCAGCGAAAAATCTGTCCCCTACTTGTACCCAGTTCTTAAGTGCGCATCTTTTGCGTCCGCCATTACTCCAGCCAGATAAACTGGCCAGAATGTATATATATTAATATTATGAAGAGTTGTTTTTCGAAAATTTGACGAATTTAAATTCACTTATGGACAAAATTTTTAATGCCATCGGATAGGATACCAAGCATATGAGGTGAAAAACAGTTTTGTTGTAAAATACGTTCTTCAAATATAATTTTACGGGTTTTATAGTTTCTTGCCTTGAATTGTATGCGAGATCCATGTTTAGAACGAACGCCCACAACGCCCTTTCTTTAATAATCTGGCCCTGATTATATTATACTAGACTAATGATAATCAGTTGTCATAAACAGGTGTCTTCAAATGTTCCAACTAAAAGTTGGTCGGTATTTCCATGCAGTCGTTTATAGAAAGATGTAGAATATTTTGAGAACCAAATTAAAGAATTTGATTTAATTGCCACCATAGTTCATGTACAACATATTTATGTAATTTTCACAAAAAATATTTAGTCCCGATGTTGCTTCGATCGTTGACAAAGGAAACCCTGCCGGACATTTTTCTAACGAGATGTGTGTAATGATAATATACATATGCAAATGTTAAAAACGAATGACAGATGTTTATAATTACGATCATATATTATTAGCATTTGTCATCGACGCTAAACATGAAAAAATTCATCGAGCATAAGCTACAAATGTCAGTTTCTGTAATCATTTTTCTCTTTTTAACTCTATTCCATGTAGCTAGATGTCATTCTGACGTTGCTCCTGACTCGCAATGCGTGAGTATGATGCCAAGACACGGTGTTCCGTCTCAAACAGTTAACAACTGAAGGTCATATATTTATTGAATTCCGACAAACGATGCGTACAGCAAACATTAGTATTACGCTAGCAATACGTATTTATCACTACTCACTTTGAAGAAAATAAAATATTCTATAGTAAACAAGAAATTTTTACTGTCTTAAAAATGCTAAGCCAAAACAAGTTGGCAACACGGCAGCGTCCTCTGTGGCAACATCTGTTCAAAATAGCTGTGTAAAATAGTTCTCTTTGTGCTGTCAAAAATAACATACGCTTTAAATAATCCTCCCTTCCGATACACCCTTCCATTTGATATAAAAAGCTTCCTTTAGTCATAGTTAACGCCTAATGTCTTATATTTAAAATATTGTTACTAACATTAATAAAGTCAGTCTCGAGCTGGAATCGTTTCTGTTATTGCTACACCTCAACCCAGTTCTCCTCAATATTTAGACATCCTCTTCGACAGTCGTTAACGTCGCGTCGTGTTTGTACACTACTGAATAACAACTTTAAAAAATATGCGTTTTCGAGAGTCGATAAGTAGATAAACCAGTAAATTCCACTCCGGGTATGCGTTTCGAATACCTCTCATGTCAAAATTGAATTTTACTTAAAACCTTGCTGCACACCTGCTGCAAGCATGCCAAATACAAATCCATCTCAAGTCATACGAATGCGTACATCATTTCTTTTGCGACTCAACATGCTATAGAAGCAGTAAAGTTTTACACGCTAATCCCAATAAATACCATTCCAAATAGATCGTGCTAGGTATATAATTACAGCCAAATTGATAGAACGTACCGAAGGATCGATTTCCTCCAACGTCTACAAGAAAGCAGCAAGATTTTCTTAAATTCAATGAATAGGTTTATGTTACTGCAGAAAAAAGTGGATTTCCTTTTTCGTGAACGTGTATAAATTTTAGAGAATAGAGCATCTACACGGTCACCCACAAAAAGGGAAACCGCATAAGTTAATTATAAATTCACTGAAATGATTATGCATAGTAATATCTTTAGCATTCAAAACAGTTTAATGAGCTCAACAGTTCTGCACCTCTTGAATTTCATAAGGTTTGTAAAGCATGCATTTAAAGCAAAGCAATTTAAAAGTAATTTATACAGTTATTTTCATCTCGAATTT